>NC_050581.1:184360762-184660762 GCF_011100635.1 Trichosurus vulpecula | reverse complement strand
TTTATATTCATACATACATATGCACATACATGTGCACAAAATTATATAGGCCTAGGACAGTGCCTGGCCCATAGTAGGTGCTTAATACAATAAATTCTTCTTGATTGACTTGAGGTTCAGCTCAAATTGCATCTCCCCCATGAAGTTGTCCCTGGTCTTCTCAGATGTTAGACTCTCTCCTTCCTACTAGGAAAGGTTCTGTCAGATATTTCCTTATCTGTACAAATGTTGTATCCCTTCCCCACTCACCTTAAAGTCAAGGACCTTCCTTTTTTGTTAGTGTCCCCAGTGCCAGGCATATAGTAGGTGCTAAATTAATATTTGTTCAATTGAATTGGAGAAGTTCTAATATTCTAGGCTGAGGGTCATTGAATGGGGGAAAGGGAAGGTCCAGAACTGGCATCTCCCTGTATAGAGTGGGCTGAGAAGGGCCAGGCCTGTCTTACAGCCAGTCCATTACCACAAGTGTAGGTTTGCTAAGAAGAGAGGCTGGAGGGGGCAGTGAGATGTATGAGATTTGGACTCAGAGAGCCTGACTCTGGGACTTCCAACCTTTGTGACCTTGGGCCAGTCATTTTGTGTTTACGGGTCTCAGTTTCCTCCCCTGTAAAATGAGGAGGGATCTCACTAGATGACCTCTCAATTCCTTCCCAATATAACTATGATCCCATGATCTTGTTATAGGAGATTGGACTTGATGATCCCTAATGGCCTCTTATCACTAACACTCGCATTTTTGAATCATTTGAAAGTCTCATTTTAAAGTTTTTTTCTAAAAATCAGCGGGGAAAAATATGTGGCTTATTAGTGGTGTGCAGAGAGAAGAGGGCTGTGTTCAAAACTAGCATTCTTGAGTTCTCCTGGCTTTGTAGCTCACTTGGAAATCATTTGATCTGAGTCGTTGGTATTCTCATCTCTTATGTGAGGGAGTGTTTTCTACTATTTATTTCCTTTATTTAATTTTTAGTACCTTCCTTTTTAAAAATATCAATTTATTATTTGTTTTTTAAACATCCTTTTCTTTTTAAAATTTGAGTTCTAAATTCTCTTTTTCCCTCCCATTCTCTACCCCACCCGCCGAGAAGGCCAACAATATTATATCAATTACATACGTGAGATTATGCAAAACACATTTCCACATGAACCACGTTTCAAAAAAAGCAAGACAGTAAAGTGAGAAAGTTATACTTCAGTTTGCAGAGTCCATCAGTTACCTCTGTTCAGGTGGAGAGCATATTTTCGTCATGAGTCCTTTGGAATTGTCTTGGATCATTGTACTGATCAGAGTAGCTGAGTCACAGATGATTAACATTACACCCTCAGTATTACTGTGCTTCTCACTTTACTTTACATCAGTTCATATGGATCTTGCCACCCGCCCCCTTATCACTTCTCAAAGTACAATAGTACTCCATCACAATCACATGCCACAACTTATTCAGTCATTCCCCATTTGATGAGCATCCCCTTGATTTCCAATACTTTGCCACTACAAAAAAGAGCTGCTATAAAGGTTTATACATGTTGACCCTTTTCCTTTTTCTTTGTTCTCTTTGGGATATAGACTTAATAGTGATATTGCAAAGGGTATGCATAATTTTGTAGCCCTTTAGGGCCAGTCCCAAATTGTTTTCCAGTGTGGTTGGACCAGTTCATTAGTCAACCAACAGTTCTTTAATGTACCTATTTTTCCCTCATCCACTCCAGCGCCTGTCATTTTTGATAGGTGTACCAAAGAATTGTTTTAATTTGCATTTCTCTAATCAATAGTGATTTAGAACATTTTTCCATGTAATTAGATAGCTTTGATTTCTTCTTCTGAAAACTGCTTGTTTATATCCTTTGACCATGTATCAATTGAGGAATGGCTCTTATTTTTATAAATTTGACTTAGTTCTGTACTAAGTATACATTTAAGAAATGAGACCTTTATCAGAGAAACTTCCTGTAAAAATTTTTGACATTATTTCATTGTCTATGGTCTTTTCTCCTTGATTATCTCTTTTAATTAGGTCTCTTTTTGCTTCTGCTTTGTTTAAGGTCATGACTGCTACCTCTGACTTTTGGCTGAAGCACGCTAGATTCTGCTGTCACCCTTTATTTGAACTCTGTGTGTTTCTGTTTCAAGTGTGTCTCTTGCACACAACATCTTGTTGAATTCTGATTTCTAATCTATTCTTCTGTCCATTTCCATTTTGTGGGTAAGCTTGTTCCATTCACATTCATGCTTATAATTACTGTGGATTTCCCTCTATCCCATTTTCTTCTGTTTCTTCTTCTCTCTTTTTATCCTGTCCTGGTTTTCTTGTCTCTAACTTGATGATGATGATGATGATGATGATGATGATGAAGAAAACAACTACAATAATAATATTGTTGTTGTTATGTGACTGTCTTGGGAGGGGGTGGGGTGGGAGCTAGAATGCTGGACTTGGTTTAGGGTCACCTGGGTTCAGAGCCCACCTCTGATATTTGACAGCTGTGTGCCTATAAACAAGTCCCTTACCCTCTCTCAGCCTCAGTTTCTTGATATACGAAAGGAGAGAAATAATGCCCGTGGTAGCTGCCACACTGGGTCGTTGGGAGGGCTAGATGAGATCACGTCCGTGTTAAGAGCTTCGAAATCTTTGAAACAGTTACTTAAATGGCACTTTGATTTATGAAGATAAAATGAGGTTATAAGTGAAAATCACTTTAAAAAAGGAAAGACTCAGAGCTCTGTACAACGGCAGAGGGATGCTCTTTTCTGGGTAGCAAGGTGGCATGTTTGAGAAAGTGTCAGACTCGGACTCAGGAAGCCCTGGGTTCTAATCCAGCCTCAGTCACTTACTAGCTGTGGATCCTGGGTAAATCTTTAACCTTCCTCAGTTTCCTCATCTGAAAAATGGGTCTAATGATAGCACCCACAATAGTGGGTGTGTGTGAAGTTAAAATAAAAGTAATATGTAAAGTACTTTTCCAAACTTAAAATGTGACGTATAAGTTGACTCTGGTTATTTCAAAATAACTAGCATTTAGACAGAACTTAGAGGTTTGTAGAGTACCCGGCCATGTTATTTCATTTTATCCTCGCAGCAACCTTGGGAGGTGGCTGTTATCATGAGCCCCATTTTACTGATGAGGAAGCTGATTCTGAGACAGACTGAGTGACTTGTCCAGTTACCCAGAGAGTAAGTGGATGAAGCAGGATGGGAGCCAAGGTCTCCCTGCCTCTAGGTCAGCTGCTAAATACACTCTTCCAGAAGCCAGTTTCAATCGGTGATTTCTCTAACGTGGTCTGAGGATCACAAAATCATAAAATGACTGAAGTATTAGAAAAATGATATCTCTCTCTCTCTCTCTCCTTCTCTCATTGCTTTTTTTCTTCTTTCTCTCTCCCTCCCCCCTTTTCTCTCCTCTCTTCCTCCTCCTCCTCTTCCTCCTTTTCCTCCTCCTCCTCCTCCTCTCCCTCTCTCTCTCCCTCTCTCTCTCTCTCTCTTTCTCTCTCTCTCTCTCTTTCTCTCTCTCATCATCATCAGCCAATGGCCCGCAGATCTCTGTTGGCTCCTGCTGTTTCTAAGTTTGTTGCCGCTGATGAAGAGCTCAGAAGCCCAGATGAATTCAGGTCCTCATGATTTGTTTCCCTGCTTCAACTTCATAAAATCAGAGGGTTACAATAACTTTGTTGTCTATCCCCTGGGCACAAAAATGCCCGATAATTACAAATGATTCATGAGGACAGTTTAACTGGTAAAGGGATTATGCTGTGTTCGATAGTAAGCAGGCGTTTATTAAGTTTTAAAAATGCCTTTTAGAAAAGACATAATGGGCCCATCCATTAAAATGTGTTTGAGGAAGCCCCAAGCCTACTGAATTAGAGGTCTCAGAGCATTCTTTTGCATTCTCCATTTCTAGGCTGCCATCTTTGTTGTCTCCACATCTGCACTGCAACTTTCCTATTCTTTCTGGATGGCAAAAGTTCCACCTGAGAGGATCCATTGATGCCTTACTCAGTGCAAGGTCTGAATCAGAATGTAATACCCTGAAGGTCTGAAGGACTGTGGTCTTTTTCACCACTTAGTCATCTAGAATTCCATTACCAGAAGGTTACTAAATTGTCATATCCTGACTAATCCTGAGATTACAGCCCCGTAGATGCCTGGTGTCTCCTCAGGCATTTGTGTATGTGGTTGATGTTGTTAATGTTTAGGTTTTCCATTGGAAGATGGTAGAAAGTGACCTTCCAGGGCCACCTGACCCTCTAATGACAATATCAAACTTTGAAAGAGCTTTCTTTTTCTCTTGGGCTAGTTTGAAAAATGCCTTCACCATCTGAGTTTGGTGAGGGTAAACCACATTTACCTTTTCTTTTTGCAAAATGAAAAAGATGAAACTTATCTTCTCATGGTAACCCCCATGCAAAGGGTGCTGGAAAGCAAAGTGGGTAAGGGTACCTTCAGGAAGTGCAGAGTGGTCATGGTGAAGACAGTTTAGGAAGGATGAATGGTGAGGAGGTCTGGTTCTATGGAGACTGAACAAGAGGCTTCCCTATGGGGTGAGCCAGAGAAACAAAAATGAAGATCTGAATGGGAGGAGATGTTTGAGGGGAAGGTAATTTTCTAGTGGAGTGACAATGGCTGGAGAGTGGGGCTGGAGACTCCAGGAAGTGGTGGGAGCAGTTGTAAAGATCAGTACTGCTCCAACTTTCCTAGGGTTGGGGGAGGGAGCTCAGCTGAGAAGGGTCAGTACAGCTCTTAGGATGAATTGACAGAACACATTTGTATTGTGGATCCCTCCTCTTTGTTGCATTTTGTTCCTGAAGTTTAGAGGGACACAGAAAGGAGCCCCAGACCTCTGGGGCTAAGTCTTTTCAACCTTTGTGGAACTTTATATGGCTGCTCTCTGTCACCTTCTTCCCCAAACTTGTACTGGAAATCTCATAAAAATGTCCTGGTTTAACAATAATCCACTAGCATTTACTACATAATACAGAGTGCTTAGATAGTTTCTCTTCTCTAATCTAGGTGTGGGTGAAGCTTGGGGACCTCATCTCCAGTCTTCAGGTCTCTTGCTTCATGGAGAAGTTTAAGACCATCACACATGACCTGTGTTATGTACTCATTTGCTCATCTCAACATACTCTGGTTTCTGAATCTGTCCTTAAATGATCATCGGCAGTCTCATGAGTAGAGATCATAAAATCACAAACTATGGATCCCAAAAGCACAAAGGTGGAAGGCTTCTTGGCAGCCACGCAGCCCAACGTATACCTGAAGAAATACCTGTACTCAAGCATAGCCAATGAATGATCTTGTTGCCAGTCATGGAAGATGTATTGAGGCAGCCCATTCTAGCTCTGATTATTAGGAAGTTTTCCCTGACATCTAGGCTGAATTTACCTCTGAGACTTTTACATATCACTCCTGGTTCTGTCCTCTGGAGTCAAATGGAGGAAATCTGATCTCTCCTCTACATGAGAGCCTTTTAAACATTGCGTTTAAAAAAGTCTGAGCTTAACAAATGTAAATATATTGGTCACTTCCAGAACCACAATAGAACAGAAAGATAGTTGTACAAGAAACAATGGATGTCTTTGTTGTTCAGCTGGCTTTTATTTTTCAGTGCATAGTAAGTTCAACATGTTACTTTCAAAGCTGTCCTGTGAACATTTGAGAAGCTTATTTTAATAAGCTTTTTATTTTTCCTTTTTTGGTAGGGAGACAGCCCTGTTTCTGGCTCCCCTTTTCCTCTTCACTTGTCCTCCCAATCCTTTCAAATGCCTGAAAACAGCTACCATTTTTCCTTTGAATCTCCAAGAAAAAATGACACATTTCTAGTTCTTTCTCATGTGTCATGAAGCCACTACTTTGGTTGCCCTAAATGTGATACTCTCTAGCTGATCAAAATCCTTCCTATAATGTGATACCCAGGACCAAACATAGTAGCCTAGGTGTGCTCCCACCAGAGCAGAGCATTATCATCTCCCAAATCCTGGAAGCTATTCCCTGCTTAATGCAGCCCAAGATTGTATTAGGTATTTGGCCACCAGATTACCCTGCTGAATCCTATTGAGGTCCTGTGCCACCAAATCCCCTGCCTTCATCTTTATCAGATAAACTTCTGACTAATTCCACTTCCCCCACTTTGTATGTAGGAAATTGATTTTTTGAACCCAAGTGTCATCTCTCCCTACTGAATTTCATCTTAGTAGAGTCAGACTATTAAAAAAGGTAAGAAGCTCTTCTTAAACATTTAAAGGAGTACAGTGCCACATTTGGACCTTGGTTTGAATTCCAGCTTTGATATTTTCTTTTTGAGTGACCTTGGGTAAGCCTCTCAAACTCTTTGGGTGTCTCTTTCCTCATCTACAAAACGAGGGAATTGGACAAGATGAATGAAAAGTGAATGGATTAGTGGAAAAAAAGCATATATTAAGTTTGTACTATGTACCAATACTGTGTTAAGTAGTAGAGATAAAAATAGCACCCCCCCAAAAAATGTCCCTGCTCTCACAGAATTCTAATTGGGGGAGACAGCTAATACAGGAGAGTTCAATCAGAGGGTGGTTCAAAAGGCCTGGAGGTTCACCTACATGGGAATATGGGAAGACCCAGGAATGTGCCTTGCCTTGGATGGTGGAAATTGGTCCATTATTATTGGGAAGGTGGGGTGAATCTGAGGTCTGAAATGGAGTGAGAATTCAAGGGCTGGCTTGTAAGGGAAAGGGGGAAAGGGGACATTGACTGGAAGTTTGGAGGTGGGGTCTTAGTGGTTAAGTTCCCTTCCACACTCTAACTCCATGATGCTTTACCTCTTTGAGCCCCTCCCCACCCCTTCCCTATCTCCTTGGAGACACACAGACCACATGTCACTGAGGAGGTTGAGAGAAGTTCTGATGGATAAACCATCCTGAACTCTAAGTCTATAGAGGACTAGCCTCTCAGAGAATAAAGCTAAAACATGCTATCAACAGGATACAGGGTGAGGAGAGGGTTGATTTCATCATATTCTTCTAGAGAGTCCTCTAGCAGGATGCTGTTCCATCTTATTTACGCCTTCATCTCACCTGCAAGATCAACATCTGGGAAGGAGAGCATGGCGGAGTGAACAGTGTGGGAAGTAGCAGAGCAGGCTGTTGTGGGTAATTGGAGGTAAAAAGGAAAAGTGGCTTACCTAATTGCACTCTAAATTACAGCTATTGTTCAATGCATTTCTTAAAAGCATACCATGCATTCAAGAAGAAAAGTCCTTTCCTGGGAGGAAAAAAGCTGTATGTGCTGGATATACATGTATACAGATTGCCTTGTACTACTTTTGTTTGTAAATTACAGATTCTAGAGGATTGCTCATTATTATTATTATCATCATTATTTTTACTGTATGTACGTTAATGGTAATAAACTTGGAAAACCGAAATAGACGATTCCACGGTAATTGTGTTTTAGATAGCATAATAATTCACCATAATTGCTTGCCAAGCATTTTGTCCCTCTCCCCACTTCTCCCCACCCCCAACAGGGGTAAATCCGTTAAAGCCATGTTCTTCTATCCTCTTTTACAGTCTATTAGCATAATAACATGCTCCAAAATCAGTGTTGCAGCTTGTGGGAAGTGTCTGATATTGGTCCATTAGGCATCTTTGTCTTATACGTCCATTGCTAATGGTGCAATTTGGGGGCACGGTCCTCAGCTTGGTATGGGCCCGGTTAGGAGCTCATAAAAATCAAAGCATTAGACACTATTGGATGGAAGTGGTTCAGTATTAGCAATCCACCCTGACTTCTAGCCTCTTGCCTGAAAATTACTTTCAGCCCCAAGTGACCGGCAAAGCAATCTTGATGAATTTCTCTGCCAGCCACGTTGTAACCAACGTGCTCATAACTTCATCAAATTAGATCTCAGAACCTTTAATTTCATCATCAGTTTTGAATAGTTCTGTTTCAAACCATGTAATTAAAGAGCATATTAGGAATATGTAGCTTTTCCTTTTACACATTTATTAGGCATCGAGGGTTAAATTTGGAGCCACATGCCTGTGTTGCTAGACATCTGCTTATGTTTAAATGAGAGTGGTTTTTTAATGATACCTTAAGAATTAGAAAAAAAGTAATTGGTTAACAAAACTAAGGGAATTCGTGGCAAATGAGCTATCATTCTGTTTACCCAAGCTCTGTTATAATCCAAGGATTGTTGTCTAATTAGGGAAATTATACTGAGAGAAACCAGGCACTCGATTATTTACTTTTTCTTCAATATGCATGAAGAATTGGTGTAAAAATATTCCCAGCACAAGATAAAGTCTTGGTGAGGGAGGGCTGTGTCTAGTTTTAACCCAAGTCCAGGATATTTGAATAAGTATACTCTCTTTTACTATTTTTATTTTCCTGTAACCAAGTACCAGTTGCATAAATGTGGTGCAGTGAGCCGAATTTGGAGCCAGAGGAACTTTAAATACTAGCCTCTGCTGTACTTGTGTACTTCAGGCAAGCGACTCAAGCTCTCCAGGATTTGGCTTTGTCACCTGAAGAATGAGAAGGTCAGTAGATGACCTCTATGGTTCCTTCTAGTTCTAGATCTAGGGTTCTATATTACTATGAAGTTGTACAATAATTCTATGAAGAATACAAAGATTCTCTGAGTGGAAGGGACTTGAATATAGTGGAAATGGCTCTGGATTTGAAATCAAGAGATCTTGCTTTGAGTCCCAGCTTTATCACATATAGTCCAGTGGGAAAAGCACTGGCTGTTGAGTCAGAGTATCTGGGCTCAAACACCCCTTCTAGTCCTTCCTCACTGTGTGACCTTGAGCAAGTAATTGAACCTCCCTAGACTTTAGTCTCTTTATCTGAAAAATGAGGTGTTTGGATTCCTGGTCTCCAAAACCTCTTCCAGTTCTAGATATGGGATCCCATAATCCTGTGTGACTTTGAAGAAGTCACTTTTTCACTCTGAGACTCAGTTTTCTCATCTGGAAAAAGGCAATGCTAAAACATGCATAGTAGGAGTACAGTAGGAGTGTTAAAGATGAGGTTACAGGATCTTCTTTCAGATCCTGTCTCTAACACATATTACCTGTGTGAGTTTGGGCAAATCACCTGTCCTAGCAATAATACTCATAGGGTCCACCTCAGTGGGGTGTTATGGGTCTCAAGTGGGATGATGACTGTAAAGTGCTTCATAAACTTTAGAGTGCTATATAAATATCTAGAATCATCATCATCATCATCATCATCATCATTTTCACCATTATTATTTTCACCACTATTATTTTTTTGACATTGAGTGTAGAAGATATAAAGATTATTCCCTTGAATGTCAATGGTAGGGGATATTATGAAGTGAAAAATTCAATTCTCAGGATTGAATTTATGGGTTAAAGGTCAGTGATCACTCTGTCTTCACTCCCTCCTCCCAAGATGCTTCCCTATTAAGACCGTTTTCTCACCCACACTTGCTCCAAGTCCTCACAGAAGTAGCTCACTAAGAAATCACCCCCCTTTCCCCCAAGCATCATTCCCTATGGTGCAGGGAAATAGATTAATAAATACAGTCTATTTTCTTCTATGACTTTCTGCTTTTATAAGCAAAGGGCTTGGAGCTGAGTTGTTGACATGGCTTCAGCTTTTCTGCCATGTTGAACACACATATTTATAACTGGATTAGTTTGTGAGCCCTGGAAGTGATTTATAAGACATTTTCTATGCAGATGTGTGCTGCAGTTGTTTGTCTCCACAGGATAAATATTAAAATTGTGTTTCAACTTCACATTACATGCATATTAATATTATGACTATATGAATCCTGTTTAGCGATAGTCAACTTTCAGAATTGAGACTGGAAGAAGAAAGAAATTTGGGGGTTATTAGCATCTCAGCTACTCCTTGTCACTTCTCAAGAATGAACTCTGGACCATCTGTTGTCTATAGGATGCAAATGAAGGCATCTGATTTTGAGTTCAGCTTTAGTCTTGCCTTCAGCAACCAGATAGGCTAGCTTGGTAATATACCACTTCCTCTTTACCTAAAAATCAGACTGGCCTTGGATAATCTTCACCATGGCTGTCCTTTTGATGCTAATGACCCACCAGAGCCACAACTAGCAATTTTCATGCCTTGGGCAAAAATCAGGAAAAGTGCCCCCGTATCAACTTTGGAATTCTTAATGAGAAAATAATACAAGAAGTAATTAAGACAGATTCGACTTAGCAGGAGGGGGAATTAGTTTCCATAGCGACTTCTACCTTCTACGCTGCTCTGCACATTTTAGGTAGTTAATAAATGCTTGTTTAATTGAATTGAGTTGAAGGAGTACCTGTTTTAAATATTTGTGCCCTCTAAACTTCAGCATATACATACATACACATATACAGATATGTACATGTGTTGTGTGTGCATGTACATATACATACAGATGTATATCTCAATTTACATTCTGAGTCCATTGCCTCTCTGTTGGTGTGGAGGAGCATGATTCAGCATGAGTCATTTGGAATTGTGGTTAGTCATTGCATCGGTTAGATTTTTTTTTGTACAATATTGTTGTTATCGCATAAATTGTTCTCCTGGTTCTCCCTCTGCAAAAGGTAATTATATAGCAATTTTCAAAGTTAGTGACATTTTTCGTTTTTATGTCCCCTTCACTTCTGAATGTATCTCTCTTCCCTTCCCTCCTCATTGAGCCCTTCCTTATAGCAAAGAATGAAAGGAAAAAAAAAGGTGGAGGGAGGGTAAGAGGTTAGGCAAAAACAATCAACACATCCACTGAATCTAAAAGTGTATGTAATGTTCCACACCCATAATCCTTGCCTATGCTGTTTGAAATCTAGGTGGCATAGTGGATAAAGCTCCAGGCCTGGAGTCAGGAGGATTGGAGTTCAAACTGGTCTCAAATACTTACCAGCTGTGTGACCTTGGGCAAGTCACTTAACCCTCCTCATTCATATAATATTGATTTATAGTAAACACTTCCTTCTGCCTCTGAATACTTCACTTTGGGTTCTTACTGAAGTTTAAATATTTATGGACAGTCAATCAATCAGTCAGCAAACCAGGCAGGATTCCAGGTTTTAGAGATATAATAAAAATGAGACAGTGCCTGTCTTCCAAAAGCTTATATTTTCTAGTGCAATACAACATGTGTGTATGTATGAATATTATATATTATATGTCATACATATTATATATTATATAGGTTATATATACATAAACATAAACGCATGTAAATACATATGTATGTATATACACACACATACATAAAACGCTATATAAAATAAACACAAATTAACTTATTTGCAGAGTACAAGTAGGTCAGGTCTCTGGAAAGGCTTCATGAAGCCGATAGAATCTGGTGAATTTTGAAGGAAATTAACGTTTTTAAAAAGTACAGGTGAGACAAGATGGCAACATTGACCTCGTATATACTGTACATGGTGTCTCCTCCATTAGAAGCTGATCTCCTTGATGACAGGCACTATGTTTTTGCCTTTCTGCATATCTCTGGTTCTTAGCACAGTGTCTGGCACATAGTAGGTGCTTAATAAATACTTGATTTGTTGAAATTAAGGGTAGATGAAAGTGTGGTTAGGCAGAGTTGGTGAGCAGCCTCCAATTCTAGGTCAGTAGCATGAATTATCTCCTAGACTTGCCTTTGGTTTCTCAAACCCAACACATTCAAAGTGAGACTACTTGTCTTTGTCCCTGGACACATTTTCTGTCTTTCTTTCTGTGCGTATTTATATTTTCTGTGTTGGGCCCAGTGCCAAGCATGCGATGAACACTTAATGAGTACTTTACATGTGTCCACTTCCAAACTTTCTTATTTCTGGGGAAGGCACCGTTGTCCTCCAGGGACTCAGGTTCAAAACCTCAGAATCAGCCTTGACTCATCCATCCCACGATAGTTGTTAGTTGCTTAGTCATGTCGATGTTACCAGGATAGCCTTGCCTTCCTCTCTCTAGCTCTCTCTGTTTACACTGCTCCAGTTCTGGCCCTCATTAACTCTTGACTACTCTGTTGCCCTAGTCTCCTAATTGGTCTCTCTGCTTCTAGTCTTTCTCTTCTCTGACCCATCTCTACTTCTGTCAAAAGAATCTTCCTAGAGCAGAGATCTGGCTGTGACATTTCTCTGCTCACAGATCATCGATGCCTTCTCATCTCCTCTAAGATAAAATACAGAATCTTTATCCTATCCTTTAAATCCTTCACAAACTGTCTCCAACCTCCCTTTCCAGACATATCATATTGTTCCTAATTCATTGCCAAATTGGCCTAATTGCTATTCCCCAGACTTGGAGGGAGGCCTCTAGTTATGTGCCTGAGACTCCTGTTCTGGGCTCTGTCCCACTCAACATTTTTATCAACAACTTGGAAGAATACCTGCAAGGCTTTTGGATGAAACTTGGTGACACGGAGCTGGGAGAGTTTGTTAATACATGGGCTGGTGAAATAAGACTTCCAAATAATCTTGATGGGTTGGAATGAAGGACCAAGATTGTGTCCTATATCTAAGCTACAAATAATCTAATTGTACAACTAGCTGGCTTGATAGCAGTCCCCGTGAAAAGGAGCTGAAACTTTGGTCTTATTTTATTAAATTGAGGATAGGTACAGGACCTGGACATGTGACTTCATTCATGTGGGAAACTCCCAGGTAAGGAAACTCCCTTCAACAAGAAAGTTCGTACGTTCTCTGCAGCATATTTTCTTAGAGAGTTTCCTAAAGCATTGAGAGGTTACCCAAGGTCATAGAGGGGGAGAGACTTGAGCTCAAGTCTTCTTGGGCTCCAAGCTGGCTCTATCCACAATGTTGTGTCCCCTCTGAAAATAACAATTACACCGCAACTTAAAAATCAGTGACGTCTTTTGCTTTTGCCACCTTCGCTTCTGAATATGTCCTTTTCCACCCTTCCCACCAAGCCTTTCCTTGCAATAATGAATGAAGAAAAAAAAAGGGGGGGGGGTAAGTGGTTTAGCAAAACCAATGGACTGAGTCTCACAGAATATGTCACATTCCACATCCATAGTCCTCACCTAGGCTATTTTGTTTCTAGTTCTTTAAAAAACTAAAAAAACCAAAAAAGTACTCCTCTAACGATTGTGCTTTAAAGGGGGAGCTAGGGCTTTTAACTGGTAGTAAACTGGTGTGTCCCAATGGTGTAGATCAAGCCGAATTCAGAGAGGGAAAGGTCTCACTGTACTTCCTCTTCTCTGGCAGTACCATGTTTGCAACATCACAGTTTGGACCAGGTGCCATAATGGGGGAGGATCTGGTAAACTGATAAACATCCAGAGAAGAGGAACCAAGATGGCGAAGGTTCCAGAAGCCATGTCCTGTGCATGCTAGTTAAGGATACTGAGGATTTTTAGGCTGGATATAGTTGCTTGTCAGTTGTCTCTCCCATTAGAGTGTGAACTCTTTAAAGGAAGGAACTGTTTTCATATTTATTTTATCTCCGGTGTTTAGCATCGTGTCTGCATATAGTAGGTGCTTAATAAATGGTAATCAACTTTTCGAC
This sequence comes from Trichosurus vulpecula, assembly GCF_011100635.1. NCBI lineage: Eukaryota > Metazoa > Chordata > Mammalia > Diprotodontia > Phalangeridae > Trichosurus > Trichosurus vulpecula. The sequence goes on along the minus strand of NC_050581.1, from coordinate 184,647,269 downwards.
TTGCAGAAAAGAAAATTTAGGAGCAACCAATAATTCAATCAACAAGCATTTAAATGGAGAGAAAGAGACGGGGAGGGGATGGAAGAATAAAGAGAATAAGGAGAAGGAAGAGAAGAAGAAGGAGGAGCAGGAGAAGACAGAGAAGAAGAGGAGGAGAAGGAAGGGAAGAGCTAAAGAAGAGGAGAAACAGTTCGTGCTCTCAGAGAGCTTATAGTTTATTGGTGGATATGATGGTTGTCTGCAAATATCTGAAGGATTATTACATAGAAGAGGTAGGAGGCTCACTTAGAGTTGCTTCAAGGATAGAACTAGGTCAAAGGGATGGAAGTCATAGGGAAGCAAATTCCCGCTCAGTATCAAGAAGAATTTTCTAACAATTCTTGCTATTACCTTGGGAATATTCAAGCAGGGGCTATTTGACCAAAAATAGGAGGGAATTTGGACTTGATGACCTCTGAATCCTTGTCCAACTCCCCAAATCTCCAGTTCTATTAATGAGGGAGCAATATTATGCCCTATCCTGACAGGTAGTTATTTTTTTCTCAGAATTTTTCTTATCTATTGAAAATCAGGGGTAAGAGCCAGCTGTATTGGATGAGAAGGTAAGAGGAGTCATGATCTAGGTTAGTGGAGGTTCTGCCCTCACTGGGAGAATCATGAAGTCTTCAAGGCATCCTGCACCATTTTCCCTAAGCCTGACAGGGGAACTCTAAAGGCTAAATGCATCCACAGGGAATGAGGTTTGACCCTGCCCACTTCTAATCTGGTGCAACATATAGAGAGGGGAAGGGAATATCTAATTTTTCCAAGTCTTCCCATGTTACCCCCAGAAGCTGCCACTTTCAGACAAATTGATTGTTTTCTCCTTGGGCCAAAAAACTTTCCCATTTTGCCTCTGCCTTTGATTTGCAAGCAATCGCAAAAACACATTTCCTTCCCCACTCCCATCCTACCCCCAAATAATGGCTATAATTAAGCGATTCAAAAGTGCTTTAGTGAGAAAGGTCCAGGGCTATCCAAATGTCAAGCAAAATTATAGAGTGAAGAGAACCCAAATGCCACAGAGTTGAGCCATCCACTATTTGTGATTGGAGAGATCACATCAGTCCATAAAATGAGTCCGAATAATCTTGTCAAAGCTCTACCTGTTTCTATTAAAATTGAAAATTGATAGTTAACACAGAACTCGAAACTTTGAAAATTAATAACCACAAAAGAGCAAGGCTTCTCCCTATATCTTGGGGAGTGATAGCCCTCCTCTCCACAGTCATTAGTTGGAGGCATTACTTTATCCACCTTTGGGACCCTGATGTGGGAAATTTTAGGTACAGTGGGACAGTGAAATCAGGGGGTATTGCTTGTAGTTTTGCTGTAATAGAAATGCCCTTGTGTGTGTAAGCAATGGATGAGCCGGAGAAAGAGGCAGCATGGTACAATGGAATGGGCATTTCATTTGGAATCATAGGATCTGGGTTCAAGCACTTCTTCTCTTGCTTGGGTGACTTAGCAAATTACTTGCCCTTTCTAGGCACCAGTCTCATCCTATGTAAAATGTAGAGTAGGACACAGCATAGTATGGGGGAAAGACTCTGGAGTCAACGGACATGATTGGTTCAAATCCCATCTCTGGGATTTGTGTGACCTTAGGTGAGTCAATTAATCATCTTGGGACTCAGCTGCCTCATCTGCAACAGGAAGGGAATGGACTGGATGGAATCTGAGTTTTATTTCCAGCTCTCTCCCTCTCTCTCTGCCTCTCTCTCTGTCTCTGTCTCTCTGTCTCTGTCTGTCTGTCTGTCTGTCTCTGTGTGGTTCTATGACCTAGTGTAGTGTCTGACTATACACACACAGTGGGGAAGGCCACTGAAATAAACATTGGCAGAAGGACCCTGGTCTAGGGATACCTCACTCAATTGAGAGCCACAGTAGAAGTGAGGGAAGACAACTTTGACATTTGTGGTGACTGTGTGGGTGACATTTTATGTGATATGTGTCTGCTCTAACTCTGACATATATATATATATATATATACATATATATATATACATATATATATAATATATATTGTTCTCTAATCTAGAAAAAGTGTTTGCTTTAGTACATTAAAGATAGACAGTGCATTACAGTGAGTGGAGTGTTGGATGCATAGTCAGAGGACCTGGGTTTTAAAACTGGATCTGCCTCTTATTCTTCTAAGCTCTGATCAGGTCATTTCTCTTCTCTGGAGCACAGTTCCCCATATGTAAAATGAGAAGGTTGGACAAGATGACCTCTAAGGTCCCTTACAATTCTAAATCAATTATCCTACAGTAACTTGTGGTCTGAGTGAACGCTCATGGTACAACGATAAGCTGAGAGGGTTTCCAGTATGATAGGGGCCAAGACAATATATATGAGAGTGGTTAGGTGACACAGCGGATAGAGTGGTGAATTTGGAGTCAGGAAGACCTGAGTTCAAACCTCAGATACTTAGCAGCTGTATGATCCTGGGAAAATCATTGAACCTGTCTGCCTCAGTTTCCTCAACTGTAAAATAGATATAATAATACCTACCTCCCAGGGTTGTTGTAAGGATCAAACGAGATATTTACAAAGCTCTTAACACAGTGCTTGGCACATAGTAGGTGCTGTATGAATACTGGCTATTATTGTTGTCATAGTAATATTATCATTGTATCAAATCTGAGCACCACGTAGCATCTCAGAAAGTATGAGTTAAGAAAAGGGACGTTGCCCATAGGTCCGTAAAATCTGTTATATACACAGTGTTTTTTAGCAGATGCTCTGATGCAAAGGGGACCAGAGATGCTCAAAGACTTTATCAGAGAACTCCTGCCATTCCTAGAATCAGTCTAAAACTGAGACCATCTGGAATGGGGCTACATGACAGAGACATGTGCAACCACATCCCGGGGAACATTGGTTTTGTTGAATGTACGCAGTAAATAGGATCCGGATCACTGGGCAAAGCGATGTTTTGCTGAGTCTGCTGGTTTTCATGGCTGACATGTTTGCTGGAGGCAAACACCAAGAGCTGTGCCTTTGCACCCCATCTAGAGGTCGGAGGTGTTGCTGACAGAATCCCTACTTCAGCGTCTAGGAGGAATAAGTGAAAAAGCTAGGCTTTTTTAGGCATATTGAATGGCTGACCAAATCCTTGGAGATTCATGTAAGTCATGGAGACACTCTTCCCTGACCTAGGTCTGCTTCACAGTATTGGTCAGATATAATTCAGACATCTTTCCCTTTATGATGGGCAGATGTACCAGCCGATTTATGGTTGATAGGAAAGAAAATTTCTGAAAAATCTTTTTTTTTCCATTAAATTCTGTTAAAATATATTTCCATGTAAAAAAGAGACTTTCCCAAGAAACATACTTTTTGTTTGAAAGAGGCTAAAATCCTGATCATCCCTGTGCCACATTGTACACCATTGTACACCATCAATCAGTTCAATTCACACTGAGGTGCCCACTAGTGCCAGGCTCCAGGAGAGGGCAAAAATGAGGGAAAGTTCTAGCAAGTGGAAAGATCAGAAAAGACTTCATTCATGTAGGAGTTGAGACTTGAATAGAGAAGTAAATAGAGCTAGGGATTTCAGGAGGTGCAGGTGAGGAGGGAGTACATTCCAGGCATGGGGCAGCTTGTGCAAAGTCATGGAGGTAGAGAGAAAATGTTGGTTATAGGAAGAGAAACTTACTCTAGTAAAGTGTAAGGGAGAATGATGGGAAATCATTTGGGGGGATGGGTTGGAGTAAGATTGGGAAAGGTGCTATTTTATTTGTATTTTATTCTGTATGCAGTAGGGAGCCCTTAGAGCTTCTTGAGCAGAGGAGGAACACGGTCAGACCTCCATTTTAAGAATATTAATTTAGTAGCTTATGGAGAATGGACTGGAATGGAGTAGAGAGCAGATTCATGGAGGCCCTAATTGGAAACTACTGCAGTAGTTCAAGCAAGAGATGATGAAGGCCTGACCTAGGGTGGTACCCATGTCAGTGCAGAGAAGGGAACAGATACAAGGTATGTTGTGGAAGAAGATTCAGTGAGACTTGGCAAATGATTGGATATTAGATATATTTAAAGGTAGTTAGTTGGTGCAGTGGTGAGAGTGGTTGGTCTAAGTCAGGATGATCTGAGTTCAAATCCAGCCTCAGATGTTTATTAGTCATATGTCTCTGAGCAAGTCACTTAACCACTGTCTGCCTCAGTTCCCTGAACCTGATGGAGATAATAATAAGCCCAATCTTCCTGGATTACTGTGAGGGTCAAATGAGATAATATTTGTAAAGCACTTGTGTTCCTGGCACTATATAGGCACTATATAAATGTAAGTTATTATCATTATTATTGTTATGAAAGAAAACAAGGAATCCCAGTTCACATACCTGGACAAAGGGAAATTAAAAAGAGAAGTGGCTTGAGGAGGACATGCTGAGTGTAAGATATCTCTGGGCCATATAGAAAACAGCAAGTTTATGTCTGCTGGAATCCTGCTCCTCTGAGTAGCTTCCGCTTTTCCCTATCAACTAGTTCAGGGGTGGGACCCTGAGGCCCCAAAGGGACACACTTAAGGACCTAGAGGGCCACATATGGCCTCGAGATCACAAGTTCCCCACCCCTGAACTAGTTTCTTTCTTACTGCATTCAAACCTGCCCATTACTCTTATTAAAAAACAAATACTTCCCCCCCCCCCGCCCCGCCCTAAACCAATCTATGCCAGATCCAACTGTCTCCTCAAGGTGTTCTATATCTCTTTCCTTCCTTTCTCAGTCAAACGCTCATTGCCTCCACTTCCTCTTCTCTCCTCTCACTTACTCCTTAACCCTATGAAGTCTGGTTTCCAACTTTTTCACTTACCGGGAAATGTTTTCCACAAAGTTTCCAGTGATCTCTTAATTGTCTGATCTAATGGTATTTTCTTAGATCTCATCCTTCTTGACCATTGGACACTGCCCGCCTTCTCCTCAACACGCTCTCCTCTGCATTTTCACGACCCTGCTACCTCTTGGTTCTCCTTTGACATGATTGACTGCTCCTTTTCCATCTCCTTTATCAGCTCATTCTCCCTATTATTCCACCAAGTATGGATGGTCACCAAGGTTCCTTGGCCCTTTTCTGCTCCTACTATCTATCTATCTATCTATCTATCCAGCCCTGATTTCTTTTCTGAGATTTTGTCCCACATTGCCAATCACCCGTTGTACATTTCAAACAGAATGTCTTGGAAACATTGTAAACTCAACAAGTCCCAAACTGAATTCATTCTCTTTCCTCCCAAGCTCCCCCTCTTCTAATCTTCACTGTTTCTGTCAAAGGCACCATCATTCTTTCAGGATACCAGGTTCATAGACTCAAAGTTGTTCTTATTCTGGCCTCCTCACTGCCCCCATACCACATATGTTACCAGTTCCAAATTTTCCCTTTTCTTCCTCCACAATGTCTCTTCCATCTCATTCCTCAGTGGAACTACTCTTACACAGATACCACCTTACTTTAGGTCCTCATTCCCTCTCGTGTGGATAACTCCAACAATCTCCTAATGTGTTGGGCTGCCCTGCTTCAAGTTCATTTTACACACTGCTGTCTAAGCAATATTCCTCATGTATAGATATGACTACACAGATCCTCTCATCAATCAACTCCAGTGACTCCCAGATGGTTATAGGGGAAAATAGAATCTCCTCTGTTTTGTTTTAAAGTTCTTCACAACCTGGCCCAATTTCTAGTTTCAAGGAACATCACTCCCCCTTCTGCAACCTGCCTTCCAGTCAAAGTGGGCTTCTCGCAGCTCCTCAATACAACCTTCCATCTCCCTTCTTTGTGCTTTTGTACTGGTCATCCCACATCCCAGAAATGCCCTCCTCCATTACCTCTTTACCTCTGCCTAATAGTATCCTTCTCTTTTCCTTAAGTTGCAGCTCAAGCACTCTGAAGACTTCCTCAATGCCTTCTGCTGCTAAAGCTCTCTCCCCACAAAGTACTTTGTATTTAGCTATTCATTGACATATGTATGTATTTGTCCTTCCCACCCACAATGGAATGTGGGAGTAGGGATTATCTCATCCTTTATAATTGTCTGCCCAACACCAGGCACAGTGCCTGGCATACAACAGGAGATTAAGAAATACTTGTTGATTGGCTGACTCAGACAACACATGTTCCTGAAGAAGGTATAATATGTTCTTGAAAAGGAAGCACTTACTCAATGTTTGTGAGTTGATTGCCAAAGCATTATTTTGGAGCCACAGCATCTAGTTGTGCGTCCTTTTTATAAATAGTAGAAAATGTGGGCATCAAAACTAGAAGCCCATTTAGTTTCTTGAAAATAGTGGGCAATATTATGTGTTTAACTATGTTCTATACAACTTTGTAGCCCAGAAGAAAGGGGAGAGCAGGAAGAAGCAAACTTCTATGCAATCATCTATTTGTTTTCCCTTCCTTTTTCTCCTGCTCCTTTCCAACATCATAGAATCTCAGATTTGGAAGGGAACCCAGATACCATATAGTTTAGTTTGTACTTGAATGGGTATCTTCTCCCCATCATGGCCAGTATGTGGCCATCCACTTTTGCTTCAAGACCTTCCATCCACCAGCCACCTCTCAACATAGGACATTCCACTTTAGGGTAGCTATATGTTTTGAGACAGTCCTCTGGCATTAGAGAGTCTCTCCTGGGCAGATGTAGGGTTCCCTTCTTGACCATTGCTTTCTACAACTGGGTTCACAGTGCCATGCTCCCCATTGTAGGTGTGGCTGTCAACAGGTTAAGTTCTTGTCTGATTTTTTTTTATTTTTCTGCATTTAATAGTATTTTATTTTACCAGTTACATGTAAAGATAGTTTTCAACATTCATTTCATAAGATTTTGAGTTCCAAATTTTTCTCCATCCCTCCCTTCCCTCTCCCATACCCAGCAAGCAATATGATATAGGTCATACATGTACAATCATGTCAAATATATTTCCACATTAGTCATGTTGTGGAAGAATCAGAACAAAAGGGAAAGACTACAAGAAAGAAAAAACAAAAAAACTGAAAATAGTATGTTTCGATCTACATTCAGACTCCATAGTTCTTTCTCTGGGTGTGGATAGCATTTTCCATCATGAGTCTTTTGGAATTGTCATGATAATTGTATTACTGAGAAGAGCTAAGTCTATATCATAGTTGATTATCACACAATGTTGCTATTACTACTTACATGTTCTCCTGGTTCTTCTCACTACACTCAGTATCAGTTCATGTAAGTCCTTCCAGTTTTTCCAAAATCTACCTGCTCATTATTTCTTATAGAACAAAAGTATTCCATTAAAACCATATACCACAACTTGTTCAGCCATGCCCCAATTGATGGACATCCCCTCAATTTCCAATTCTTTACCACCACAAAAAGGGCTGCTATAAAAATTTTTGTACATTAGGTCTTTTACCCTTTTTATGATCTCTTTGGGATATAGACCTACTAGTGGTATTGCTGGATCAAAGGGTATACATAATTTTATAGTCCTTTGGGCATAGTTCCAAATTTCTCCCCATAATGACTGAATCAGTTCACAATGCATTAGTGTTCCAATTTTCCCACATATTCTCCAACATTTATCATTTTCCTTTTCTGTCATATTAGCCAATCTTTTTTTTGATCTTATGTATTTATTACCTTTTTTTGTTGTTGTTTTTGAACATCTGTTTTTAAAACTTTGAGTTCCAAATTCTCTCCCCTCTTCCCTTCCCACCCACCCTCCCTAAGAAGTCAAGCAATTCAACATAGGCCACATGTGTATCATTATGTATAACCCTTCCACAATACTCATGTTGTGAAAGACTAACTATATTTTGCTCCTTCCCAACCCATCACCCTTTATTGAATTTTCTCCCTTGACCCTGTCCCCTTTCAAAAGTGTTTGTTTTTGACTACCTCCATCCCCATCAGCCCTCCCCTCCATCATCCCCCCCATTTATTTTTATCTTCTTCCCTCTTCTTTCCTGTGGGGTAAGATTCCCAATTGGGTGTGTATGGTATTCCCTCCTTAGGCCAAATCTGATGAGAGCAATGTTCACTCATTTCCCCCCTCATCCGCCCTCTCCCCTCCTCCCACAGAACTGCTTGCTCTTGCCTCCTTTATGGGAGATAATCCTCCCCATTCTATCTCTCCTTATGTCCCTCTCTCAGTATGTTCCTCTCTCATCCCTTAATTTGATTTTATTTCTTTTAGATATCCTCCCTTCATCTTCAACTCACCCTGTGCCGTCTCTCTCTCTCTCTCTCTCTCTCTGTATATATATATATATATATATATATATATATATATATATATATATATATATATATATATACACACAGATATATACATACATACACATTCACCCATATATATACATAAACATATATGTATGCATATTCCCTTCAGCTACCCTAATACTGAGGTCTCATGAATCATACACATCATCTTTCCATGTAGGAATGTCAACAAAACAGTTCACCTTTAGTAAGTTCCTTGCAATTTCTTTTTCTTGTTCTTTTTCTTGATTACCTTTTCATGCTTCTCTTGACTCTTGTGTTTGAAAGTCAAATTTTCTATTCAGTTCTGGTCTTTTCACTGAGAAAGCTTGAAAGTCCTCTATTTTATCGAAAATCCATATTTTGCCTTGGAGCATGATACTCAGTTTTGCTGGGTAGGTGATTCTAGGTTTTAATCCTAGCTCCATTGACCTCCGGAATATCGTATTCCAAGCCCTTCGATCTCTTAATGTAGAAGCTGCCAGATCTTGGGTTATTCTGATTGGGTTTCCACAATACTCAAATTGTTTCTTTCTGGCTGCTTGCAGTATTTTCTCCTTGATCTGGGAGCTCTGGAATTTGGTGACAATATTCCTGGGAGATTTCTTTTTGGGATCTATTTGAGGAGGCGATCGATGGATTCTTTCAATTTCTATTTTGCCCTGTGGCTCTAGAATATCAGGGCAGTTCTCCTTGATAATTTCTTGAAAGATGATATCTAGGCTCTTTTTTTGATCATGGCTTTCAGGTAGTCCAATAATTTTTAAATTATCTCTCCTGGATCTATTTTCCAGGTCAGTGGTTTTTCCAATGAGATATTTCACATTGTCTTCTATTTTTTCATTCCTTTGGTTCTGTTTTATAATATCTTGATTTCTCATCAAGTGACTAGCTTCCACTTGCTCCAATCTAATTTTTAAAGTAGTATTTTCTTCAGTGGTCTTTTGGACCTTCTTTTCCATTTGGCTAATTCTGCCTTTCAAGGCATTCTTCTCCTCATTGGGTTTTTGGAGCTCCTTTGCCATTTGAGTTAGTCTGTTTTTTAAGGTGTTGTTTTCTTCAGTGTATTTTTCAGTATTTTTGGGGTCTCCTTTAGCAAGTCATTGACTTGTTTTTCATGGTTTTCTCACATCCTTCTCATTTCTCTTCCCAATTTTTCCTCTACTTCTCTAACTTGCTTTTCCAAATCCTTTTTGAGCTCTTCCATGGCCTGGGACCAGTTCATGTTTTTCTTGGAGGTTTCTGTTGTAGGCTCTTTGACTTTATTAATTTCTTCTGTCTGTATGTTTTGGTCTTCTTTGTCAGCAAAGAAAGAATGCAAAGTCTGAGAGTGAATCTGGGTGTGTTTTCGCTGCCTGGCCATATTCCCAGCCAACTAACTTTATCTTTGAGTTTTTCAGTGGGGTATGACTGCTTGTAGACTACAGAGTTCTATGTTCCACGTTTGAGGGGGAGGTGCCAGCTCTGCCACACCAGCACTGCTCCTTCCCCAAGAACCCCCAACCCAAACTGGGCTTAGATCTTCAGCAGGCTGTGCACCCCTGCTCTGATCCGCCACTTAATTCCTCCCACCAGGTAGGCCTGGAGCCGGAAGCAGCAACAGCCGTAGCTGCCCCACCTCCGCTGCCCCCAGGGCTGGAAGCCGAACTGCGAACTCCTTCCACTCCCGCAGCTTTTCCCACCAACCTTCTCCACAGTTTTTGGTGTTTGTGGGTTGAGAAGTCTCGTAACTGCCGCAGCTCACTGATTCAGGGCGCTACGGCATGCTCTGCCTGGTTGCTGGTCTTGTTGGTCCACGCCGCTCAGGCTGGGCTCTGCTCCACTCCGTTCCCAGCTTCCAGCTCCCAGCTCCCATCTCCGTGTGGGATAGACCTCACCCAGAGACCATCCAGGCTGTCCTGGGCTGGAGCCCTGCTTCCCTCTGCTGTTTCGTGGGTTCTGCCATTCTAGAATTGGTTCAGAGCCATTTTTTATAGGTTTTTGGAGGGACTCGGTATGGAGCTCATGCTGTTCCCTGCTTATCAGCTGCCATCTTGGCTCTGCCCCCCAGTTCTTGTGTGATTACCTCGTTTATATCTAAAGAATGACCCATGGGCCAATCAGAGACAATCAGGGAAAACAACCCCTTAATGAGTTTGGATGCTGAGAATAATATATAAAATGATGGGAATCAGCTCAGCGCAAAGCTTGATTACAAGCAATGGGGAAGAGAGGGAAAAGGGAGAGAAGAAAAGGGGACCCGATGTACAACTCAGGCAAATTCACGTAGAGTATAACTCGCATAAAGGCATCACCGTGTTAGGGAACGGGTCCATTCAGCAGGAAGAGGGTACTCCAGCAGGAAGGTGTTCTCCTGCTGGAGGGGAGGGTGTGCTCCAAAGTGCCATTCTGAGAGTAGGGATCTTATACTCTGATTATACTCTGACCTTCCTGGAGCTGGCTTATTTGCACATCAGGGGATAGGGCACAATATTATTTGGGGGGTTTATTGTCAGGCAGAAAAGTGAGCTGGTGTTAGCCAAAATGTGATTTTGGGGGACCCAGCTGTACTAACCTTTGAAAGATATGATTGTCAGTATCTTTCCATGAGTATGTTCTGTAAGCTTATAGCCTCTCATAAGGGAAGTTTGTCATGGTAGTCTCAAGACCTCCAGGCCCAATCTTATAACACTACAGTGTTTAGCACTCCCTGCCTCATGGTGTGTGCCCCCCCCAAAAGGTGTTTTAGGTTCTAGTTAGTTTGTGCATTAGTACCTACTCAAAGCCATAGCTTATGTGCACCTACTGATATGTTGGCTTTTACCTGTCAGCGAAAAGTCACATTAGTACAAAATAAAAAGTATTAAATCTAATAACATAGCAAAGAAAGTGATGAGAAATGATAACCCCATGAACAGATGGGGTGCATTCTTGCACTGGTAACCACATCACAAATTGAGAAGGTTCACATACACAGAACTTTAGACTGTGAGCTCCCTGAAAACAGGGGCCATTTGGGGACTTTTTTCTGTATCCCCAGTTTTTGGCACATAGCAGACACTTAATCAATACTTATTGACAGTTGACTGACAGAGATCATGTATGACCATGGAACACATACAAAGGTACACATATAGGAACACACATGACATAGAAGCATGTATGTGACAACCCATGTAGTTAGGTCACACATGTGGACTGCACACATATCAAGAACCTGTATGTCTGTAGTACACATGTGAGTGAGGAAGGGCACATATAATTGGAGAAACTCATACCTCTGTACAGTCCAGAGTTGGCAATATCATTTGGTAATGTCATTGTATCAGTCTCTACTGGATGTCAAATTATCTCTTCTGGGCATCCCTTCTACTGTGTATCTCTGTTCTATACTTGCTAAGCTGCCCTCTTCTACCATACATTGGGCTTCAGTTCTTCAGGGCCATCCACAAGCTCATTGCTACCATCTACTGAAGTGTGGTGACTAGAAACCCCTCTGACCAGGGCATGTTGACAGGTCTTATAATACAGACCTGAGGCTTGAAACTAACTTATTTATTGAGGGAAAGCTAACAAAGGCCAGCAGAATGCTCCTGGGCTAAGATTAATTCTATTATTTTCTATCTCCCTGTATCCACTGGTTCCAGACATCTAATATAGAATTAGAAAGTTCCTTTTTTCTTCCGTAAGCTCTGATTGAGATCTTGTGACTCTAACAGCCATTTTAGGGACTCTATAGCAATATGTAATAGGTACAGTATGGAGGCTAGTGTACCTAAGAGTCCAGCCAAACACTTCTGGTTGGGAAGCACTATGGATCTCTTTTGAGAAGCTCTGTAAGGGTCTGGGGCTTGATAGAGCCATGATGATGTCATCTGCCAAGAATACATGGAAGACCTCAACATTTATGGTGAATCCCTTCTTGTCTTGAATTCTGTGGAGGATCTTTTCTATGATGGTAGCAAATACCACTGGGGAGTATACATCTCCAAGTTTTCTACTTCACTTAATATTAGTGAGCAGAGAATTGTGGAAAAATGATAACTCTTTTGAACTTTCAAGGCATAGTGTACAATCTTGACATATGAGTGAAACCTTGTTGGTGTAGAAGCCTTAAGGTAGTGGTTTGTTCTATGGAATGAAATGCTTTTAGTCAAGAAAGGATATTCATACAAAAGGATATTCATACATTGGAATCTTGTATTTCTCTGCATTAAACCTAACATTGCCTCATTGCAAATTCTACATGTTTCTCTATTAGTTATGCTCTTAGAGGCCAAGCAAAGTAAATCTAATCTCTTTTCTGTGCGACAGAATGTGTATATATATATATGTATATATATGTATGTATGTACATATATACATATAGATATATACATACACATCTACGCATACATACACACATATGTATATATAATACACACACATATAGACACAACCATTTTCCCCCTAAATCATCTCTTCCTGAGATTAAACATCTCTAGTTCCTTTTACTGCTCTCAACGTGGAATGAACTCAGGGGCTTCTTACCATTTTGTTTTCTCTCGTTCAGGGCAGCTAATCAATGTCCTTCCTACCATGTAGTACTGAGAATTAAGGCTGACATTCCATATGACTATTAGAGTATAATGGCCCTATCATTTATCTAGTTCTAGACACTATACAATCTCCTTTTCCCTTTCTTCATCATCTCTTCTTCCTTTTCTTCCTTCCTTTATTACTTCTCCCTCCCTCCTCCTCTTGTTTGTCTTCTTCCTTCTCTTTCCACTTCTCTTTCTCTTCTTAATATTCCTCCTTCTTATTATTGATATAACTATGTCAAGTACTATGCTATAGGTAAAGAAAATCTCTAGGGAAGTTCTGATTTATTTCACCACTGAGAGGTGCCCTCCATACTTAGGCAGAGTGAAATGTTTATCTGTCTATTGAAAAAGGTGTGCTAATTTGCCAATCTGCTTAAACTCCCCAGAGGGAGAACCAGCTAACTAGAATAGACTGTTAGGGGATATAAATAAATCAGAAGGTAAATCAAACTGTAAATCAACCAAATAATTGTTAGAGAGGGAAAAATTGTGGAAAAGGTAGTGTTGTAAACTATATAAATGCAAAGGCATGGAATGACATGAATGTTGGGCAGGAATATCTAATTGGCAACTGGGTGAGATCCCTGTTGAAAGTTGTTTGCAAAAATGGGACTGCATTTATTGGGGAGGAAAGAAGCTTTTCTACCTTTTTAGTGCTCCTTTCAATGGCTTAGTACTCAACTCCCAAAGTCAATGGATGAAATCATTAAAATCCAAATAGAATGCATTCAATTGGAGCCACATATTGATGCATGTTCCATAGCCCTCATCTTTCCAGGAATGGCATTGCCTCTTGTCTGCCTCGTTCATACAAAGTGGACATTGATGAAAAACCAAGGCTTAGGGGAGGTCTCCAGGATTTGCCTTAAATCGAGTAAAGGTAAAATACCAGGAGATATAAGTCCTGGAATGTAGGGTAAATTTCACTGATGATGAACTTGGGAAATATTCTGCCTTTAGTTAGGACTTTGAAGTTAGTTCAAGAATGATAGATCTCCTTTAGTGATTACCTTCCATGTTAGAGACCCCATTCTTTGTATGCATTGAGAACCACAATGGTATATTGACAGTATATTTCCATGTAAGAACCAAATCTTACTCTCTCTTCCCTCAATCAGTTCACTCACACTGTCCTCTTAAATATGGAAGAAATCCTTTGTAGCTGGTTATACATGTGCTGAGTTTCAGATGCTTTTTTGAAGATTATCCAGTGGGTAACATATAGTTTTGTTGGTCAAAGATCATGTATCGATTTTCTTCCTTTCTGACCTGTTTTGTGTTGAAAACTTACCCATCCAAAGGCAGTAGTTAAGCCTTTTGGGTAGCACAATAGATTCAAATGATTCTATCATCATGAGCTTACTTACTGAGTGACCTTGAGTGAATCATTTAACCTCCTTTCATCTCACATTATGTTTGTAAGTGGCCAGGGAATCAGTTCTATATTCAGTCAAGTCATTTTTTCCCCAGAAGTCTTAATTGCCAATTTTTACACAATCAATCAGATCAGTGGGGCAGCCAGGCTGATTCATTTGGGAATGGCTGAAAACACAAGAGAGGTCATTTTCTTTTGTGTGGTATTTTTCATTCTATAGGTGCAAATGTCTGTTTCTCATTTATGACATGGAGATGGCTATTGTTCACTGGTGTCATTGACACTGACGAGTAAATCCAATTTTCTCTCCTCTGGGAATGAACCATTGTAAAGCAGTGTAAGGATATCCCAAGGGAAAAAAAATCCATCCTCATCACAGGGCTCTTCTCTAAACTTTCACCTAGCTATAGAAGGCAGGTGTTAATATTTAATTCAAAGTGACTTACAATTGCCATTGACCACAAGAAAGGGTATGTTATTTTAAATGAGATAATATTTGTGATGCATTTAGCACAGTGCTTGAAATATAGTAGGTTCTTAATAAATGCTTATTCCTCTCCCTTCCCTTCCCTTTCCTTCTCTTCCCTTCCTTGACAAATTAATGTGGGCAAAAATAGAAGATGTCTTTACTGAGAGGCAACAAGGGCCATCTAGTTCAATCCCTTTCATTTTAAAGATCAGGAAAGTGAGACTTAGCCAAGACCTATGATCCATTTCAACAGTCTCAGAATCCTGACTTGGATCTTCTCAATCTTGAGCTGCTAAATCCCTAGTTGTTTTTGACCACTGGTTTATACCCTTTTCCTATCTTCCAATCCAAACCCCCTGTCATCCAGATTATTTATTATAGTCTCATTAGCTCTGCAGTTCTCCGGTTCCTTTCCTTATTCTTGAGCTCACCATAGCTTTTACAAAGACTTTGGTCTTAAATAGTTTTTGGCTTGTGAATCAGAAATGTTTAGTTGTTTAATATCATTTATCCTGTGCTGCTCCATCCAAGAGGGATCTTATTCAATGTGAATACTGTGACATGTTTAGCATGGAAGCTATAGATAAGTCACTCATCTATTCATTAATAATCCATCCATCCATCCATCATAAATGAAGTAGATGAAAAATAAGTAGCTATCTTCAGGTTTCCTTAGAAGGAGAGATAAATCACATATACAAATAACTATAAGACAGGGCATTGTAAAAGCATATGAGTAATTTGTACATTCAATTGAGAGTTACAATCTAATCCACTAGAGATTTATCAGGCATTTATTATATTCAAGATATTGTGCTGGAGTGCGCTAGGTGAAATAATGATAAAATTTAAAATAGTTTATGCCTTCTAGGGGTTTATATTCTATTATAGGAATACAAGTACATACATGATAATTTGGAGAAGGGAAAGTTAGCACTAATAACTAAAGGATCAGAAATTTCTCAATATAGATGGCAAATGAGTTGATTCCTGAATGAAGCTAGAATTTCTAAGAGACAGAGGTGAAAGGTGGGGTTGCAGTTTAGAAAAGAAGTGGAAGTAGGATTGATAGACTGGCATATTTAATTACAATTTCAGAGAATTTCAAATAGTCCAGTTTGCCTGGAAAGTAGCATGCATGAAGGGAAGGGGAAAAAAGGAGAATAAGCCTTTATTAAGCACCCATTATGTGACAGGCACCGTGCTAAATGCTTTATAACTATTATTTCATTTGATCCTCATAACATCCTATGAGGTAGGTGCTGCTATTAACCCTATTTTGCAGTTGAAGAAACTGAGACAAACTGAGTTGGAAACTTGCCCACGGTCACATATCTAGTATGTGTCTAAGACCAGATTAGAATTCAGGTTTTCTGGCCTCCAAGCCCAGTACTCTAACAACTGTGCCTTTGTTCTATTCATTGTACCACCAATTGCCTCAGCAAGGGGATTAATAATCTTTAGGTATGGAAATGTAGGCTGTGACCAGAATGGTAAGAACATTAACTATTAGGGTGAGAAATTTGCATATTTATCCTACAGGAAACAAGATGTCACTGATGTTTCTTAAGCAAAGGAGTGACATGGTCAGAGATGTACTTTAGAAAGATTACTTTGTTAACAGAAAGAGTTGAAAAAAAAGAGAAATTGAAAGCCTGGAATTCAGTTAGGAAGGAACTTTCCATGACTTCCGCTTGGTTCCCTTCAGACAGGCTTCTTTTAGCATTATAAATCAGTATATGGTAATATGTTATAGAAAACTATAAACCGATGGCACTAATAAATGTTAATGACAGATTCCATATAAAATAATAGAAAGAGGCTGTAAGTATACATTTTATAAACAAGTTAGACAAAACGAATTCAGGGATGCTTCAAATTATGAAATCTATAATCATACTCAGTATTAAAATAGTTTTTTGATCTCATTGATTTGGGAGTTTCCCCCAATCACACAGACCCATTCATTCCTGCCCCTGCTGTATGATTCTTGTCCATGTTCTTACAAAAGTTTGCCACAGAGTGTCTACCTAGTTCATGAAATATAATTGTTAATTAAAAAAATAAAAATCACTTAGATGTATCAGCAGCTATAGCCAAAGTCTTCAACAAAGCATAATGTTAATATATGTTAAAAACACCAAAAGTCACTAGTATAATCGGACTTTCCTCAGGATGATAAACTATATTGATTTAAAGTCAGCAGTTATCAATATTTGTAATAGAGACACAGTAGAAGCATTTCAATTAAGGCCAGGGATAAAGGAAGGATGCTCATTGTCGATGCTATTTTTTGATGGTGTTCTAAAAAAGACTAGCTATAGCAATAAGACAAGAAACATTGGAACAGCACAAATTATAACCTCCCCACTCCCAAGTGATAATGGAACAATCACAAGAACTTACTAAATGGTTCAGAACATCAGGAGAAATTGAAAGAAGAAATAATGATGGAAATTAGTATGAAAATTGATATTCTCAAAGAAGAATCCAAAATAAAAAATAGAATAAGTGAATTGAAAACTAAGTACAGGCAAAGAGAAATCAAATTTATTTCTATTACTGAAAACTTGATGGTTTAGTTAGGGAATCCCAGGCTCATAGTAACAAAAAAACCCAATAAAAACTAATAATATTATTATTATTGGTAAAATTGGTGAACATTCATATAGTGCTTTAAGATTTGTATATAGCATGTCATTTGGTCTTCAAAAAAACCTTGTGAGATATGTATTCCTATTATTACCACCATTTTACATGAAGAAATAGAAGGCTGAGAGTAGCAGGTCATAAAACAAAATCACAAAAATCAATTTTTTTTCATTAATAAAATCCTGTAGGAGGAGATGTAAAGTGAAATTTATTTTGAACTAACTATAAGTATATGTAATATCAAGATGTGAGAATATAAAGCTTAGAAAAATAGATATGGAGGTCACTGGCTTTTCATCATTAATAGAAACAGTTTTATGACTCCCCATGAGCTAGAAAAGTATGAAAGAAGGATTTTTCTAGCTACTTTTTAACCTGAATAATACTGTGTAAGCATGCAAATCCTGTACATTAATGGTGAGAAAAAACCCAACCCTTTAAATACAGGGTTGGATCAGTAAGACAATATGTATCAGAATTGTCTTCTTTAATCTTTATTGATCATTTGGAAGCTTACATAACCAATTATTGTCACATTTAACTTTAAAAATGGAGCAAATGCCTGTTTGTGATCAGACTTCAGAGTGATGGGAATGGATGTGATTCTATTCTTAATGAGGGAGAGCAGTGATATGTGATTAAAGCTGGGGCTCATTGTGCCCCTTCTCTTTAAAATGGAATAAGATGAAAAATGCAACAGCTGTTTCATGTTAAAGAGGAATGTAAATGGGCACTAATGCAACTCCAGGAATATTTTAGAAGTTAGGATAATTTATTATTTACATGGATAGAAAAATCTACATTTTCCTTCTATTCTATAAATGTCATTCAAATAGGCAAATGCCTAGAAGATTCATGGTGAAAGAATCCAAGCCTTTTCTGAGATAATCTACTCATTCTCTCCCTCTCACCTGATATCAGGCAAATCTGAGAAGCATATTCAACCACAGAAATTGAAAAAATAGTAAACAACCTCAATAAAGAGGCCCTAATATTATGAATAAATATATTAGGGTAAAAGACAGCAAAGGAAACCCTGAGAAAGAGATAAATATCATTGAACCAATAATAATTATGTCCCTCACAGTGATAAAAGACTAATCACAAGAATCTCTAAAGTGTTTTAGAATGCCAAAAGGAATTAAAGGAAGAAATAATGATGGAAATGAGTATGGGAATTAAAATTCTCAAGTAAGAATCCAAAAAAACCAAACAGGAGAATTCTAAAGAACAAATGATGTCAAATCTTACTAAAGCAGTGGGTACCTTAAAATAAATTGACCACTTTGAAATTCAAAGATATGGAGATGGAAGGATTTTATTATAAAATCAAAATCCAACAAATTGGAAAGAACTTTTTAGATTTCCATGAGCCAAAGCAATTGGCACTGAAGACAGCACACGGTGAGACAATCTGAAAATCATTGATCTCCCAGAACAGTTTGATGAAACAAAAAGTGTAAGTATCATACTTCAAGAAATCATACAGTAAGATCACCAGGAGTTTCTGAAACAGAGAGCAAAGTACTGATTGACAGAATCCACAGGATGTTGGCAGAAAAGAAACCCAAGTTCAACATTTCAACAAATGGAGTCAACAGACTTTCAACATGAAATGGAAAGTCTCTTAATCATTCTGGAAAGTAACTGTCTCAATTATGTAGGTCTGAATGTGCTGACCCCAAGAAACAAAACAGAAAGCTAGAATATGGTATTCTGAAAAGAAAAGATGCCTGAACCCCAAAATAGCATATCCTAAAAATGTGAGTTTAATCATCAAAGAAACAAATGCATATTCTGTGGGATAAAGGCATTGGTATCATTCCTATTAGAAAAATCACAGATGAATAGGCCATTAACTTATATAAACAAGTGGCATTTTTTAGAGCTTTAGGGTTTACAAAGCGCTTTTTATACAATATCTAATTTTCTCCTCAATAACTCTGGGAGGCAGGTGATATTAATATCTCCATTTTACAGATGAGGAAAATGAGGTAGAGGTTAAGTGACTTACCCAAGGTTACAGTGCTAGTAAGTGTCTGAGAACGGATTTGAACTCAGGTCTTCCTTTCTCTAGGTCTAGCAATGTATCCAACAACACGAAAAGATGAAACAGATGAATCAATATCTATATGCTATTAGGAGGAGATGAGACTAGTGCTTTTTAGAAGTTACACTTGCCTAAAGGTTGATAAGAGAACAATGAGAGAATGTTTGTGGGCAAAGTCCACCAGAAAGGGAAAAAGAAAGTATGCAAGATGAAGATAGGCATGAAGAGGAAGAAGTTGATGACATCACAGATTTGTACAATGAAGAAACTGTGGAAGTATTCTGGTCCAAGCCCTTCATTTGGGAGTAGCTTGCTCCCAGGAGTGCAAGTGACAAGTGACAGAGTCTAGATTCTGCCCATGTCATACGACTCCAGAGTGAATACATCTATTGCAAGACATTGTCTCTTTCATGAACCAATATTTTTGGGAGTGGAATACTATAGACAGAGATCTTTCAAACAAATGTGGGGGGAATGAAGGGAGGGTGAATCTGGTTCCACAGTCATATCTGGGCAAAGAAACCTATAAGCTTCTTATGTTTTAGAAGTCTTACTTTGAAGAAGTACCAATTAGAGAATAAATAGCAAGATCCCAGATATGTGAGAGGAGGGAAAGGGAAGACTGAATTAATTTATTGGCATGGATTGACACAAATGAAAATCATTTAAAATTATAGGGTGACAGTGGTGGATGGAGGAATAGGGGAAATCTTGAACCACAACCTTACCTGGGTTGGGCAAGGGAACTGCAAGCACCAAACGAGAGAGAGTGTGACAAGAAATGTAGGACCAAGGAATTTGAGATAGGCTGGGCAGCAGAGGTATGTCCTATATCATAGCAACACAGATGTAGAGGTGGAAGGAACATTTGTGGTCATCTAGTCAATTTCCTTATTTTTACATATGAAAAGTCTGAGGCCCAGAGAGATTAAATTATTTTCTTAGGGTCACACAGTAAGTAGCAGAGTCAGAAACTGAGCCAAGGTCAATCCTTTTACTATAGTGATATTGCCACTACACTTTGCTAGTGTCTACGGAAGATACTATAATCAGAGTTCTGCAAGCACAACAAATTGCAGAAGTCTAACTGGTTAAAAAATACATATAATAAAATTTGATGTAGGGAAAAAAACCCTTTAAATATTATAACCTTGAGGGTTAATGGTCTAAACTTGTAACTAAGTGAAAGGGAGTGGAAGAATGGTTTAGGAAAGAGAATCCAACCGTTTGTTGCATACAATAATGCACAAAAATAATAATACATATAGTTAAAATGAGGAGCTCATTTAAGGATTATTGTTTCAGGTGAATTCAAAGGATCAGGACTGATAATCTTGGTTTTGAATAACATAATTGTAAAGAATAGATACTGTTTGGAGAAATAATCTGAAAAACTACATTTTGTTTAAAGGCAACAGAAATAATAAAAATAATAATAATAATAAAGATTTAATGAAGGGCAAGTATCTAAGTATGTAAAGGAAAAGCCAACTGAAATAGAAAAAGATCTTGAAAGTAAGACAGTAATCAAAGGTGACCTTAATATTCTTCTTTCAGAACTTGATAAATAAAACAAAAAATAGAACATTTAGATCTAAATATAATGCTGGAAAAAATAGATTTGATAGACAATGCAATAACTAAAGGGGAATGATTTTATTCACACATACATACATTAATATCAGTTGGTACCTTTACAAAAATATTTCATTTGCTTTTTCATAAATAACATGAATAAATGCAAAATACAAAATGTTAAATACATGTATTACCACAATTATAAAATAATCAATATGCTACAGATAATGATAGCATCAAGGTAGCAAGTCAAAATACATGGATGCAGTTAATTTTAGAAAAGAACCTATGGCATTATATTAAAAAAATTCATTGTGACCAAGTTTTAAGTATATCAGAAATGTCAGGATGGTTTAATATTAAGAAATGAATCATTTTAATTAGTCATTAAATTAGTAAAACAACAAAAAACCTGTGATTAATAGGTACAGAAAAAGCTTTGACAAATTATAGAATTAATTTATGTAAAAAATGCTAAAATGCATAGCAATAGAAAGGCACAAACTACTTAGAGTTAACCTATGAAAACACATAATGATTTTATAGGTACTGAACAAATATAACAAGACTAAGAAGAAATGATACAGTTTAATTAAAAATATATATCAAACATCTGAAAATTGACATCCAAAATGTGTAGGTAATTAAACTATATGTATAAGGCTCAGAGCCATTTCCCAACAGATAATTGGTCAAAGGGTATACACACTAATTTTTCCAAGGAAAAAATGTTATCTATGAACAATTATATTTAAAAAATGTTCTAAATCACTGATAATAGGAGAAATGTAAATTAAAATAGCTCTGAGATATAATTTCACACCCATTAAATGAGAACAGGATAGTAAAGTGTTCAAAAAGGGAAATATAAGCACAATAATTCAATGCTAGTTGAGCTGTGAATTAGTTCAATTATTTTGGAAATAGAAATTATGCAGGAAAATTTGCCAAATTGCTCATAGTCTTTAATACATCAATTCCACTAATGGGTTTCTATCTTAATGATGTCAATGCCAGAAAGAAAGGTCACATTTGGGACCTTTGGGGACAATACCCATAATGGCAATTTTTGTGATAGTGAAAAACTAGAAACAAAGTGGGTGCCCAAACACTGAGGAATTTCTCTATTTGCAGTTTGTGAATGTAATAGGATATTATGACAGTGTAAGAAATGAAAAATATAAAGAATTCAGGAACTAAGGGAAACCGAGTAAGAAGTGATCTGAATAAAGAAAAAAGAACTCAAAATAATCTATACAGAGACTATATTGTGCATTCAACTATGATATAAATGTAACCAACAATGAAAAACAAGAAATATTATGGAAAATGTTGATTTCACATTGTTAAAAATTAAAACACATTTCCTTATTTTATGTTCATAAACGGTAAACCACAAAATATTTATTCTCACTGGGACTCTCTTTTGTCATCAATAAAATGGAGAGTTTGACTAGATGATCTGCAAGTTTCCTTCCTGCTCTAAATCTGTAATTCCATTAAATTTGTATGTTCTGTTTTTCACAATCACTATATTAGATATCTTTGCTTAACTCCTTTTATGAGAAAATAAATAAGATATAGAGATTTTGTTGTAATGTGACTGATGAGTCAAACCAGTATGATTCACCACATTTTTTTCTTTTTCTTTTCTTTTTTTTTAGAAGATTGAACACATTGGGATGAGCATAGAGCTTTGGTAATGGGCCAAAAGTTACATGACTATCTTTGAATGGCTTTGCCATCTATTGAATCAAAATGCAGAGGAAGAACAATTGTAGTGGGCAACACATTTCCTTCTATGAGAACTAGGAGAATAAAGTAAAGGAAGCCTTTGAGGAAGTTGCCCTTCTTAGTACCCAGCCTTTTCTGCACTCCCCATGTGGTTTCCCAGGAAATTACTCCATGTTTAAAGTACTTCATGGGCTATCATCTGTTTAAAATCAGAGCTCAAAAGCCCTTGCTGATGTTTTTCTTTTACTAGGCCAATTCAGGAGAAACTTAGTTCAAAACATAAGCCATTCAATTAAACAACATAGTGAAAGAAGTGACAAGAAATACTCTATACATAAAGGGGTACACTTTCCAATAGATTACTTTGCCACTGGGAAGAGACACAGGCCACATGTGTGACTAAGGATCACATATGGAAAGAACATATATAATGGGGTACAGATGTGTCCATGAAACATGTTTGTTCTGGGCAATTCATATTATCAAAAAACTCTTCTGTCCTCTACTAGGTAATTAGGCATCTATGCTGAGATGATGCTGATCTATGCTGCCATCTTCTGGTCTTCAGCTGTGATGCAGCTTCTCTAATTGTAGAAGTAGCTCTTCAGCATACAGCCAGGGGATAACTTCAGCTCTTTTGTGATGCAGATCACAACCAGCAATCTAGAGGAGACCTTGGGTACCAGCAGTTTGTCTTTTGAACTCCTGGGATCTCACCTGAACTGCCACCCTCTGAGTGCAGTTCTCCATTTCACTTAGAAGAAAAAAAAAAGTCATTTCAACTCCTTTCCATTCCAAAGATATCACTGGAGGCCAATGCAAATCACCACCACTTTGGATTTCTCTTTATAGGCAAGAGAGAGTGGAAGACTTTCTTTTCTGCATTCTTGCTCTGCCTATATCTGTTAGAGGAATAAAAAGGTTCTTATATGCTATTTCATCTACACCAGCAGTGTCAACCAGGCTGCTAGCAGAACCAGAGTAAAATATAATTGGAAAAATTAAAAAAAATAAAAATACAATAAAACATAGATAATGTTAATATATGGTTTTCTAAGTCTCTATGCAGCCCAACCAATCTTTATATATGGCTTAATGGTCTGGGTTTCCATTTGAGTTTGACTCTAGTGACCTACACTCCATATGTAAAAATTGATAGGCTTTGGATACATATTAAATTACATTACTACTGGACACATTTCCTGAATATAGGTTTTTATCACCAGATAGGGTTCATCATGAGTAAATGCCATTAACTAGGTTTGGATTCTGGTAGTGAATTGTGTTTGGAAAAAACCTCCTTATGGGAATTAATATTTCCTAGTTGTATATTTCATCTCCTGCTACACTGGATGCAGACAGGTACATTATTAAAAAACAGAATGATGTTTCCCTTGTTAATTAATGGCAGCCTGGATCATTCCCATAACTGCCTATAGCATCATTCCCTGTATATCTCTTTAACATCATCTCTGTTCAGTACCATGCCCACCTCCACAGGATGGTACCATGAGAACCTTACTGTCATGCACTTGAGTGACCTTATTCTAAGAGATGGCAAATTTAGTTGTTGAACATAACATTTCTTGACAGGAAAACAAACAAACAAACAAACAACTCACTACATTATTTCATAGCCTCAAGAATGGCTCGGCTTTATTTTATTTTTGTTTTAGTGTGTATTTTAAACTCATGTATAAAAAAGCACATTTATAATTAAAATTCATGCTTTCATAAAGAGGATTATATTATTTTTGCAAGAGTTTTCCTTATTGTCATTTTCTTGCTTCCTTTGTTCTTTGCTAGGTAGATGAGGGATTTTTATAGTCTGGGTTTTCCCACTGAGTTTTACAAGTGACTTTTGCTACTGACCTTCAAAGCACCAAAAATATTGGCTCCTTTTGAACAGAGTCCTTCCTTCTTCAGCTATGTGTATACAGCAATTTATATGAGGGTTCTAATAAATAAATCACTAATTTTTCAGATGGTGGGTGGTTACATTTTATTAATCAAAGATCAGTAGGAGAAAGAATTAAGATAAAGTAGCAACAATATTAGAAACTTGTTTACAAAATTGGTTTTTAGACAGAGTGATTATTTTGTTATAATCTTAATTCATGTGGAATTATATCAGTCCTGTGAAAGAGAACTGGGTTGGGAAGACAAGAAAATTGGTTTGAAACCCAGATATGCTACTCACAGTTATTACTCAAGAAAAAGGCAGTTGAAGAGCTCTTAGCCTCTACACTGAGCAGCTTAGTAGTAACTGGCAGCCGAATCCCCATTTTGAGGGGGAGAAGAATCTTAGTTTCTCCACCAATAGATTTAATTTGGGTTGCATATCAGAATCTTTTTGTCTCTTTGATTGTCTTGGGAAAGTGATTAAATCCTAGGAAGCTTCTGAAATTGGGAAGAGAGACATATCCCTCATTTATGTATGTCTTCTGTGAGATTCCAAGCTCTTAGAGGAGAGTTTAGATGGGGATTAGTGATGTTTACCATGGAGAAGAGAAGACTGAACAGGCAATAAGAGGTTGATTTCTGCCTCAAGAAATTGACAGACTATGGAAGAATGGTTAGTTTCTTCTTCTTGGATCCAGAGGGTAGAATTAAGATGAATGGGTTATAAAGGATTTTAAAAAGGCAAATTTAGACTTGAGATAAGGAAAAGGAATGAGAACTACTTTTTTTAAAAAAAGAATGAGGACTTATTGATAGTCTTCAGGATAAAGAAAAGGGTCAATTATGTTGTAGAGGGGATTCTTGTACATATATACATATATGTGTGTATACGTAGATATACATATAGATACATACACATACCCATACATATACACCTACATATATACACACACACACATATATATATATATATGCATATATGTACATATCCATGGATATATCTGTATCTCTCTCTCTGTGTGTGTGTGTGTATATATATATATATATATATATATATATATATATATATAGATAGATAGATAGATCTATATATAGATCTATCTATCTATTGCACTAAATGGTCTCTCAGGTCCCTTCCAATTCTGGGATTCTGTCCCTCAATGAGAGTGGCCTTGGGAGGTAACCCCCTTTCCCAGTAATTGATACTTCCCTATTGGCTAGGGGGTCAGTTTTCTGGTATTAGGCTGAGCTGGTGCTGCAAGTCCCTTTCTGAAGCAGCATCTTTAAACTATATTGTTCTGGGTCTTTGCCCTACCAACCTTGGAAAGGGCTTGAGAGCTAAAACTGTAATAACTACCTTGTGGCCTTCACAGACCATTTCCTCTTTGTGCTTCCGTTTCCTCAGCTGCAGAATGAGGGTCTTGGAGTAGATAACATCTGAAGTCATTTCTAGCTATACACCTATGGTTCTATGTTTATATAATAGCTGGAAATCCTGAAGTGAAAGGCTACAGATCTTTGGAGGAAGCCCCAGGGAGAAGGAACAGAACTGAGGTCCTGGTAAGTTTATATAATTCAACAAAGCCTGTGGATGGGGACAAATCCATTACAGGTCACCATAAAAGAAATCTTCATGGCCAAATTACATCCTTTGACATTAACATGAAAGTTTTATAGGTAGTAAGTGAAAAGGGCAGGATTCAAATTCAGGTCCTCTGACTCTGAATCTAGCTTTCTAAAGAATATTAGATGATAAACATCATTTATTTGTAGTATCTAGCTTTCTCTTCAGTTATGGGCTGTTAGTTCTAGGTATTTAGCTCAGAAACCCTCTCAACTATGTATTTACTTTCACTATTAAGAAAACACATAATTTTTTTGTTTGAGATTTTGTATAATTTTTCATAAAGTCATTTGCTTCATTCTAATTTTTAAGGAATTATTTTCTTCAGTGAGCTTTTGGCCTTCCTTTTCCATTTGGCCAATTTTGTTTTTTAAGGCATTCTTCTCCTCATTGGCTTTTTGAGTCTCTTTTGCTATTTGGGTTAGTCTATTTTTAAAGGTGTTATTTTCTCAGCATTTTTTGGGTCTCCTGTAGCAAGCTGTTGACTCATTTTCCATGATTTTCTTGTATTCCTCTCATTTCTCTTCTCAGTTTTTCCCCTACTTCTCTTACTTGATTTTCAAATCCTTTTTGAGCTCTTCGATGGACTGAGACCATTTCATATTTTGCTTGGGGGCTTTGGACATAGGACCCTTGACCTTACTGTTTTCCTCTGGTTGTATGCTTTGATTTTCTTCCAGTTGTATGCTTTGATCTTTCTCGCCACCAAGGATGCAAGAAAATAACTTTTCACCAAAAAGTAACCTTCTATAGTCTTATTTTTTCCATTTGCTCATTTTCCCAGCCAATTATTTGATTTTTGATCTCTTTGTTAAGTGGAGGGTGTACTGCCCCAAGTTTCAGGGGTTTTGTGCAGCTGTTTTCATAGATATCTCAGGGACCTGTAAATTCTCAGTTCCTCCAAAGTGGTATGATCAAAAGAGAGGTGTTTACTCCTCTCCTGGCCTGTGCTCTGGTCTGTGAGCAATGACTGGCACTCTTTTATGCCCTGGAACTGCGAGGAGGGTTCCCTCTTCATAGCTGCCACCAGCTTTGCGATGCCAATACTCCTCCTCACCCCAGGACCACCATCTGGGATTGCAAACCAGATCAGCCCCTCAATTCCCCCACCATCTGTTGGCCAAGAGTTCTAGAAGTACCCAATGCTGGGGCAGTAGCTGCTGCCACCCTGGGGCTGGGGCTGTGGTCAGACCACAGTCTTCCTCTCTTACCCAGGTGAGAGAGCTTTGCTACTGACCTTTGAAGCTCTCTTTGGCATTTGTGGGTCAGGAAGTCTGGAAACCACTGCAGCTGGCAGTGATTCAGTGCCCTGTGGGATGCTCCAGTCCCATCTCTGCTGGGGCAGCCCACACTGGCCTGTGCTCCACTCCTAGCCTGGTGCAATAGACCCTTCATGTTGGCCTTCCAGATTGTCTTGGGCTGGAGGTCTGTTTCACTGTCATTTTGTAGCTTCTGCTGCTCTAGAATTTGTTTAGTGTCATTCTTATAGGTATTTTGAGGGGTTTAGGGGGATAGCTCAAGCAGGTCCCTGTTTCTACTCTGCCATCTTGACTCTGTCCCAAACGCATAATTCTTAAGAAAATATTTTTTATTAAATAAAAATTTAATAATGGCAATAACAGATTCTTCCCATTCATAAACCTTGAGCTCAATCTCCCATAAATATGCACATATTCAGTGAGAACGGTGCACCTGAAGGGGAACAATGTATAGGTCCTTCATAAGTGGAAAGCATATGGACAGGGTACCAGAATGAAGGAGCATGTATGCAGGGATTATTCATGTCCAAGACCTACTGAAATAAGGCGGAAACTCGTATCTCTGCAGCAAAATTATAGATGTCTTCTAGTGACATTAATGGGCTATTCTTTACTTGATTTACTACTACCTGCCAGGCATTGCATCTCAGCTTTTCTCTGTAGACGTTCTTCAATTATCCAGATATCTTTGAGGTTACTTAATATCCTATCCAATATCTACTAGGATGCTATGGTTAGTAAGCCTCTCCCCTGAAGAATGGCTTTTGTTATGTCATTTTTCAGTCATGTCTGACTCTTTATGATCCCACTTGGTGTTTTCTTAGCATAGATACTGCCATTTCCTTCTCCAACTCATTCTACAGATGAAGAAACTGAGGCAAACAGTGTTAACTGACTTGCTCAGGGTCACATAGCTAGTGTCTGAGGCCAGATTTTAAATCAGGAAGATAAGTCTTCTTGACTCCGGACCTGGCACTTTATCCACTATACCATCTAGTTGCCCAAGAGTGGCTATATCTCTATTATTCACCATATTACATTTAGTGTGGTTAGTAAGCTTCTTCCTTGAAGAATGAATACATCTTTATTAGTCAGCTCTTATAATCACTTCTGACATACATTGAGGAATGACATGGTTGATAAATATCTCCATTACAGAGGGGATCTAGTCTGCTGCTGAGATGCTCTCTCCAGAACCATCTATTATGCTGTACTCCATGTAGTGGAAGAACTGAAGTAAGTAAGCCTCTTCTACACATAAAAAGATCGAGATTTATTTAGTCAGCCATCGTAGTCAATGGCCAGGAAATTTTTTTGTTTGCTTGTTTTTCAGTTAGTTCTCTGAGACAGTGGCTAAGAATCTCTACCTTGTGGCCAAGCTGCCCAGACTGGGGTGAGGAATGAACGATAAGACTCAGCAACTGAGATGGGCTTCTGGCCATAAGTTAGATGACAGCACATCAAAGAGATAAAGAGGAGACAGTGGGGATGGCGACAAACAAGTTGTGAGAACAGTTTAAAGATCATGCCTGAATCTCTGTTACTTTTCACAGTGCAGTTTGACAGGGAGGACAGCCTAGTAGATGGTTCTTGGTTAAACAGAGAAGCTTAAAGGGTCACTTCACCCCAGCAGTGCATTCAAGCCTGATCTCTACCACTTCCTTCTACACATTCACCAAAGCATCCAGTAATCAGAATGGACAAATAAGTTACATAATCCAGAAGGGTACAGGAGAAAAGGCAGTGTCTGAACTTGATCTGTCTCTGCCACGAGGCACAAAATCCACAGACCATTTTCTTAACACACTTCGTGACAGACACATCATGTATCATTGGCCCAGGAGAGGACAGGACTGAAACAAGAAGGGCATCTCTGTTTGCAAGATGTTCTATATAGAACTGATTTGATTAATGCTCATGTCTGCGGGGGGACAGTGCTCGACATCACAGCAGAGACCTGAGATGTGGGCTCGCAGCCTCTTCTCGACACTATTCCCAGAAATGGCCCACTTACCTGGTGCACCTGCTTGTTTGCAGTTTTACTTTTAACCTTCATGTAGCACAGAGACTTGCTTTATTTAGAATTTGTGACCTTAGTCCATGGATTGTTTTTGCCCAAAGCAGGATGGTGGCAAAACAATTACTTTCAGACATAAATCTGTCAGCCTTTCCACTGCAGTAATTACCACAGTCGTATTTATACATCTTCATGATAACCCCTAATCTGAATCTGGCATTGTAGTGTTTAATGAAGGTCATTTGGTGGCCGACTAGCCCAGAAATGGACAGCTCCCTGCAGTCTAGTCTAGAGGGTTGGGCTTCACTGAGGCAGGGCCCAAGCAGAGCTGCTTCATTAAGGGCAGTCAAATAGCTTGTGAATTGGTGATAACAATAACCGAATTGATTACGTAGTTCATCTGAAAAGTTGATCCGGTAGCCTCAGGAAGACCTTGCTTCCACATTCCTTCCCCACACCCATCATTTATATGACAAATTGAGAGGCAGCAGGGTGTAACGAATAGAGTATTGGACTTTGAATCAGGAAGTCCTGAGTTTAAATCCTGCCCCTGCCTCCTATTAGCTAGGTGAGCATGGACGATTTACTTGACCATTCTGAGGCTGATACATCTCTAACACTGCAAATTATAGATGTTTTTCAGCCTTCAGAGGTGGAGGGAGTTTCCCATACCTATGGAATGTCAGGTGCTTGCCCTGCTTCATGCACATGACAAGGAACCATCTGTCTGATGGTCATTTTTGTCCAGGCCCAAGGCAGCACCAATGCAGCTGAACAAAGAGTGCCGTGGCTAACACAGCACTTCTAGCAAGGGGTGGGGGAATGTAAGCCTCTTGGAGGGCAGGGAGCATCTTACAGTTATCTTTTTATCCCTAGCATCTAACAGGGGTTGAGAACCTATGGCCGCAAGGCCACATGTGACCCTCTAGGTCCTCAAGTGTGGCCCTTTGACTGAATCCAAACTTCACAGAACAAATTCCCTTAATAAAAGGATTTGTTCTATAAAACTTGGACTGGGTCAAAAGGTGTCACCTAGAAGGCCTTGAGGCCACAAGTTCCCCACCCCTGATCTAGCATAGTGCTTTGTCTAAAGAAGATGTTTATTAAATGCTTTATAATTTGAATTCAATTGAAGAACCTACTTTGTCAGGCACCGTGCTGGGCAGGGATATGGAGAAGACTGGTGATGCAATGTCATAGGTGAGGAAGAGCTACTTGGCTTCCCTCCCATTCTGTTAAATTCTCTTCCTGATGGGCAGACAGAGCACTGTCCCACTTTCATCACTGGAGCTTTGGCCTTTCTGTTCTTTCTGCTGAAGTGGTTGGCTGGGTAAATGAGTCACATGAGCAAAACCTAATGGAAGCTCCCTGAGGAAACAATTCCAGCTCAGCTGTCCTGGGTGAATACAGGGTCAGCACCTTCAGACCACTTCACTTTCTTTGGTGAAATAAACCAGCTCTTGGAAGGTTGGGTCCCAGGCCTAAATTGACCTCTTTTAAATTCCATCTCAGTTTGGAATTTTAATAGTTTTTCCTAGCAGTTTAATGAAGTTAAGGTTGGGTCTATATGCAATACACACAAACACACACACAGAGGCACGCACGCACGCATGCATGTACATACAATATAAACTACACATATATGCTGCACATATATTGTACGTGTATAACTAAGATAATTATAACTATATACATACACACACATATATACACGTATACTAAATATAAACTAAATATTATATATACTATACACACATACTACATATATTACTACACACACACACATATGTGCGTGTGTATGCATATA
The DNA here is from genome assembly GCF_011100635.1 of Trichosurus vulpecula. Lineage (NCBI taxonomy): Eukaryota > Metazoa > Chordata > Mammalia > Diprotodontia > Phalangeridae > Trichosurus > Trichosurus vulpecula. The sequence goes on along the minus strand of NC_050581.1, from coordinate 184,615,958 downwards.
GTAGGTATGTGATATATATTTCAGGCAGCTAGGTGGCACAGTGGATAGAGTTCCAGGCCTGGAGTCAGGAAGACTCCTTTTCCTGAGTTCAAATCTGGCCTCAGACACTTACTAGCTGTGGGACCCTGGACAAATCACCAAGCCCTCTTTGCCTTGGTTTCCTTATCTGTAAAATGAGCTGTAGAAGGAAATGGCAAAGCACTCCAGCATCTTTGCCAAGAAAACCCCAAATGAGGTCAGGAAGGGAACAAATGAACAACAAGAACATATGTTATTTAGTATAATTCTTTGACTTCTCTGGTCAAATCAGTCAGGAAACAAAACAAATAAGAAAGTCCATATATTTAAATTACTTACTAGTGTTAGGTCAATATGGTAGAACAACCAATCAATCAACAAGTCTTTATTAAGCTTCTGCTATGTACCCATTATGGTGTGAGGCACTGGTTAAATTAGCTTTGGGATAGTTACCACACTGGTTCTCTTTAGGAACTATTTGCTGCCTTCTCTTGGATATTCTGTTTCTTCTTCCGGTATCAGAATCATACTACAGAATCTCAGAATGGCAAAGTTGGGAGCAATCCAGGAGGGCGTCCATCAGTCAATGAACACTTATTAAATTCCTATTATTCAATTGACAGCATTATCTAGCCCTCTGATTGAAGACTTTCCATGAAGTAGCCCCCAAGGCAGAGCATTCTGGATTTGAATAGGGTTAATTGTTAGGAAGTTTTCCATTGCATCCAGGTTGAATCTATCTGCCTTCCAAGGTCCACTATGGCTTCTGATTGTCCCTGTGGGGCTAAGATGAACAAATCCAATCCTAATTCTACAAGACAACCCTTCAAATGCTGAAAGCTCTCATTAAGTTAAGACAACAGGGTACAGTGGAAAGGTTGCTGGTTCAGGGTTGGAGTCAGAGGACCTGACTGGTCCTCAAGTTCTCCCTCTGACTGCTCTTGTGACCTTGACTGACTCATTTAACCTACGTTGGCCTCAATTGCTGTCACTGTAAAAGAAGGCATTATGTTTAATTGCCTCTGAAGTCCCTTTAAGCTCCAAATATGTAATCCTACCACGCTATTTTAGTTCCCTGTACTTCTTCTTTAGGCTCGACACTCTGGTTCCTTCAACAGACCCCTGTCTGGCACAGCCTAGAATCTTCTCACCATTCTGGTGCCCCTCTCAAGGAGCTCTAGCTTGTCAACATCTTTGCTCCAACAGAGCTCCCAATCTCTGGTTTGGAAAAGCAGCATAGAAGTCACATGGACCTGTTGTTACTAAGCAGTAGTCATACGCATTTGTATGATCAAGTGGTCTGGTCGCTTACAAGTTCCCAGGTGTACTGAATGACAAGGCCTGACTCAACATTACATATTGATTGGCATCATGTGGCTCAGGTCCAGTCAATTAATCAATGGCTTGGCTGCTCAGAGGAATTGGCTAAGAGATTGAAATGAGTTTAAAATGATATATTGGTGGCCTTAGCATCAACATTGTCTCGTCTGAGTAATCTGACGTCAACAACCGGACAGAAATACTGAATGAAATACCACTTACTGTCATGTCATGTTTGTTTATGATGGCTGTGCTTGAGAAGGCAATAATATTGAGCCCAAGTTAATTTTTTTATATCATGCCATTTAATTGTGAGAATCCCAATGCACTCATAATTACATACTCACTAATTACAAGGATAGATTTTTAAATGTGTTCTCCAATGTCAGTATTGATTTTTTTGATTCATTCTGATGACATGAGACACAGTATAGTGTAAATGGAAGTGAGTTCACCTCAATGCTAAGAAGACAAGGGTTCTGATCTAGCCTCTGATACATACTGGCTATGTGACCTCAAGCAAGTTATTTAGTCTCTCAGTGTCCTACACAATTCTATAAGTTGCAGAGAGGGTGCTAACCTGTTTTGGTAGTAGTGATTTCTTCCCTTGGGTTGTAGTTCAGTCGTTTCAGTTGTGCCCAACTCTTTGTGACCCTATTTGGGGTTTTCTTGGCAAAGATACTGAGGTAGTTTGGCAATCCCTTCTCCAGTTCATTTTACAGATGAAGAAACTGAGGCAAACAGGGTTAAGCAATTTTCCCAGGGTCATCCAGGGTCACAGCTATTGAGTGTCTGAAGCCAGGTTTGAACTCAAGAAGATAAGTCTTTCCTGACTTCAGGCCAGGTACTCTATCCACTGGGCCACCTACCTGTCCCACTTCACTTGAGAGTTCCCTATATAGTAGAAAAGGACCAGTCCCTTTTCCTATTCTTACCTGATGACATAAATACAAACTTGGAGTATGTGTGATCCTGTGAACCTTTGGGAAAACTCATGAGTTGCCCATGTCTCCTTTCCTTATCAACATTTAAAGAATTCACTTGCTCCTGCTGACTCAGTTACTTCTAACCAAAGAATGCTTATTCCATTTGACTAGTGTGAATTATCTAAACAGAATTAAAAGAAAAAATGCCAACAAGTTGTCCCACACCATCATAGCCATTTACATAAACTGAATGTTAACTCCTAATTGCTTGACATCATAACCTAGAATTCAGTTGAGGATTGACCTAAAAATGGCCAGCAGCTCTTTATGTCATTTTTCAGTCGGTGATAATTCTAGATAGTGGACAGCTGCTCAAAATTAATTGCTAAAGATATGAATATGAAAATGTCTACAGATTTGACAAACCCATGGGTTCTATGATTCAACAATTCAACATTCATTTTATTTTTTTTAACTTCTCTGCCAGTTCTACCACTAATGACCTCTGTAACTTGGGACAAGCTCCTTTGTCTCTCAATATTTCAGTGAAGGGGCTTTGGGAGGGATTAGACTTCTTGTTTTTCAAATCCTGCCAAAATTTTGCTTTACCCTACTATTCAACCTTATTTCCTACTATTCTCCAGTGGGATCCCTCCTCTTTTCTTGTCAGATTTGTCCCACTGCAGGTAACCACATTAATTCCCACTTCTAAACCTTTTGTCTTCCTGGTCCTCTGACCCTTAATTCTCTTCTCTACTGATCTAAGTTTTCCCTATCCTTTAAGGTCTGGCCCACTGGGTGTCACATTTGTCAAGTAGTCAAATGGGAAAAGTAATGGCAGCTTAGGGAAAGATGGAGAGAAGAGATGCCTGGAAAGACCCATGGCCCATGGAGAAAACTCCCCTAGCAAATGCCTGGACAAACAATATGACTGTCCGTCTCAGGCTAAAAATGTGAACACTTTGGAGAGCTGGCAAAGGGCTCAATTATTCAGGAATCAGTTTGGAGCCAAATTATCCATTACTGAGTATGGCAGCTCAATTCCAGGAGGAGGAAGATGAAGAAAAAAGGCATCTTGTGGGAAACATGACAAGGCATATTCTCAGAGACAGAGAATCCTTAAATCTCTGAGTTGGAAGGGCCTTCAGCATCCATCTAGATGTACCCTGGATACTGCATATGAACCACTGAAACATACAAGGGCCATGTTCATCTTGTTCTTCCTTGAGGACCTCCAGCAAGGAGTAACCTACCACTTCAAAAAGCAGCAGATTCCATTTTGTTAAGGGTCAGATTCTCAGAAAACTTTTCTTACATCCTAATTAGAAAGGCTTCTTTGTAAATTCTGCTCATTGCTCCCAGTTTTTTTCTAGTGGCCAAGGAAAACAAATCTCTTCCCTCAGCCAGGTGTGTGCTGTAAAAGAATTTAGTGATCCTGATGGTGTCCTCCCCATATCTTCTCTTGTACAGTGTGGTTGCAAGTCCCTTCACCAATCTGGCTCCCCTTCTCTAGATGCCCTTCAGTTTTCCAATGTCCTTTCTAAACTGTGGTGATCAGCAGATGTGCTTATTCCAGGACTGAGTAGAATTCATTATCCAGTTTGTCTCAATTCAACATTTGTAGGATGGGAAAACAAGCATTGGCTGTGGTATTAGAGGACCTGGGTTCGGGTCCTTCCTGGGATGCTGCTAATTACCTGTAGGACCACAGTTAAGTCACTTGATCTCCTTCTCCTCTTTGTCCTCTTCTATAAAATGAGGGACTTAGAATGATGACCTCTAAGCTACCTTTCAGCCCTGCTCCATGAGCCTTTGATCCTATAAATGCTGCTGCCAATAGAAGACATTCCTAAAATGTATTGATGCAATTACCAGACATGGAGACAGATGTTTGAGGTGAAAAGCTCATGAATTATTCTTAAAGCTATTTTAATATTCATCTCTATTTGTGCAAGAACCTGTTCTTAATAATGGTTTAATTTGGTAAATATGGAAATGGAGAGATGTCTATTCATTTTCAGCTATTTGGTCTTCATTGCTCCTAATGCTATGAAGTTCTTTGCTCAGGTAGTGTCTATATGGCACCAGAACACCTGGCTAAAAATATACACACATACATGTATATGTGTGCATGTATCTATACATACATGTATACATTCATGGTTGTGTATGTGTGTTTGTGTGTGTGTTTACACACACATGCACACATATTCAATGGGTTGTTGTTTTTATCCATAGGAGCAAAAGAAGAAAATCCATAAAACAACCTAAAATGCAAAGAGTGTTTTTACTCTTTGTTAACAGAAAGAAACTTCCCTCTTTATAGAGGTCAGGGAGATATGAAGCAGTTTCAAGTCCTAGTTGCCTTGGGCAAATTTCAGGCTAGAGAAGCAAAGGTTAACCAAGAAGAGGCTCCTCTTCTTTGCCTAGTTCTGCCTCTGAGCAGGCTTCTGCCCCTGGTCATGCTTTGGCTTCCCTACGACCAGGATATTCAGACTCATAATTCCCCGATGTCATCTTTAAATGTACAATGGTGTGTGGCTGTCAAATCCATTTTCATGTATAGCCCATTTTTTTCTTTCTCACTAGTAAGGTTACTGTGGAAAGACATGCTTCTTTGGATTCTCAGGACATGGCTCAATTATGAAGTTATAATATCATGGGCCTTATGGTTAAATCACCACTGTTTCATCGAGAAAGATCAGCATCTTATTTCCCTCTCCTGGGACAGAAGAGAGAATCTGTATGGCACTTGAAGAAACACTAGTTTCTTCAGAGAGAGATTTTCCAGGATAAGAAGAAACACACAGAAGAGCCTAAATCCTCACAATGAATGAAGCTTCCATGGCTTATGAGTGCTAGGGCAGAAATCCATTTTCTTGTTGGGCTAAGTCATCGTTGTTATGGTTCCTCATTGGTTTTTTCCTAGTAATAGTTTCAGTAACTCTTGGTTTTAAAACAAAATAAAGTCTGAGACTTGCAGACATTTGATGGCTACTGACTAGAGAGTCAAATGGAATAAAGCATTTAAATAAGCTTCAGAAATCAATTAAAAATTAGAACCTGTAGAAAACTGATGTTGGTTCATGAGAATAGTATGAGACCTATTGATCAAATATGTTGTAAGACAATTGAGTATAATTCAAATCAACAAGTATTTACTAATTATCTACCGTGTGCCAGGCATAATGTTGGGTTTTGTGTCTACAAAGGCAAAAACCAAATATATGCCTATGCTTGAAGAGCTTACATCATAAGGGGGAGGGGTTTTGCTCAGAATCAAAGATCATATATTTAGAACTAGAAGGACTCTAGTGGCTAACAAGTGCAATCTCCTTATTTTATTTTTCATTTTTTTGAACATTTTTATCTAAAGTTTTGAGTTCCAAATTCTATCCATTTCTCCCCCCCTCCCATCTTCCCTCCCTGGGACAGTAAGCAGATATAGGTTATACATGTGCAATTATGTAAAACATTTCCATATTACACATTTTGTCCAAGAAGACTTGAATAAAAGAGAAAAGAAAGTGAAAAATAGCATGCTTCAGTCTGTATCCAATCAATATCAGTCCTTTCTCTGGAGGCAGATAGTATGCTTCATCATTAGTCCTTTGCGATCTCCTCATTTTAATTATGAAGAAGCTCAGGCCCTGAGGGGTTAAATTACTTGCCCAAGGTCACATAGCTAGTAAAGGGTAGAATAGGAACTGGAACCTGGGTCTTTTGACATGACTCAATCAGTATGCATTTGTAATGTACACTGGACACAATGCTAGGCAGCTGGTATACAAAGACCAAAGCAAAACATTCTTGTACATTATGATGGGGGGGGGGTTGTCACCAAGTCCAATTATGAATTCTCTGAGCCCTTAGAAGGAACACTATTTGTATCACTTTGGCCAACTTATTTAACTTCTTTGGACCTCAGATTCCTCATTATCAAAGGACTGGAAGGTCTCTAAAGTCATTTCTAGCCATACATCCTATGATCATATGGGCCCTGGCAGGTGTAGTTTTTAACATCAGATGGGTGACTTCTAGTTAATGGGAATTCAGCAAGAGAGAAGATTCCATTTTTGGACAGCTTTACTTGTTTAAGACGTCCTTTCTTAGATAGAATTGAAATTTCCCCATTTAACTTCCATACCTTGGGTCTAGATAGTTCTACCGTCTTGGGTCAAGCAGAATAATCTCTTTCCTCTTCTATATAATAGCTGTTCTAAGCTTCTCATTTGCAATATTTTGCTACCTATTTCAATGCTACCTGCCAGTGTATCATCATAGCAGTGGTACTGTGCTTGTGGGTAAAACCCCATGGCACAGGGGAAAGAGCATTGGCTCTCAACTCAGAGGATCTAGGTTTAAATCTTAGCTTTGTGACTTAATACTTGGATGATCTTTAACAGATTTTTTTTATCACTCTGGGGTCTGGTTTCCTCTGCCATAAAATAAGGGGGTTGGAAGAGATGATCTCTGGGCTCTAAATCTGTGGTCCTATGTATGAATTACTATTATGAATATTATCTGAAAGGCAGTGTGGCATAGTGGATGGAAAGCTGGGTTAGGAGTCAGGAAAACCTGGGCAAAGACAAGATGATAGATTACAGGCAACAACTCAATAGATACCCCTCAATATTCCCCTCCAAAGAATTTTAAAATAATGTGTCAAATCAAATTTTGGAAAGGTAGAGCCAACAAAACGCCAGGGTGCAACATTTTTCCTGCCTAAGAAAACTTAAGAGGTTGGACACAAAGGTCTATAACACTAGAATGGAGGCCTGCCTAGAGCTCAGTGCATGGTGCCAGCACCAGCCTTAGAGGCAGCAGCAGCAGCAGCAGCAGCAACAGTTTTGGAAACTCTCAGCCTGAGATTGTAAGGAGGTCAGATAACTGGTCAGAAAGAAATTATAGAGGACCCTTTGCTGGCACTGGGTGCAGCTTGTACTGATTGGTAACTATTGCCCATAAGAGCTTCTGGTTTACAGTGCCAGGATGGAAAAGAAGTGGTCAGTCATGTGGGAGCAGAAGCCCTTGTCTCAGTTCCAAGGCAAAGAGAAACACTAGCATTTGTGGCTACAAGAGAGCAGGGAATCTGGTCACAGTTCTAGGCCAAGAAGAGTGTTTGTGCTTGTGGCTACAGGGGATGGGAAGCTGTTTCTGGATAAAGAACAGAGTGCAGAGCAAAAGAACAGTAACCATACTTCTCCCCATATCATACCCCATCAGAAGCACCAAAAACTTGCAGACCCCCAGAACTAGCTCTGAAAACAACTGAACAAAAAAGCCTGAAGCTTGGGATAGGACGTCCCCACCCCCAGGTGAGCAGAGCCCAACTGTAACATATTGTTCAAAGTCAAGAAATATTTGCTCATTTGCTAATGAGCAAACAACAACAAAAAAGAATTTGACCATAAAAAAAGCTACAACAGTGGAAGGGAAGACCAAGATACAAATTCTGAAGAATGTAATAATGTGACAAATGCTATAAGCAAAGCCTCAAAGAAAAATACTAATTGGACACAAGCATGACAAGAATTTCTGGAAGAGTTAAACAGTGGTAGAGGAAAAATTAGAAAGTACACACTTCATGCTCACCCTTTTCTCTTCTCTTTTGTTTTTGTTTTTGGGTTGTTTTTTTTTTTTTGATTCTGTTTCTTCTTTCTCATTATTCATTCCATCGGTTGTAATTCTTCTCTGCAACTTGACTAGTGTATAAGTTAGTTCAATGCAAAGTCATTCGTGGTGGTTATATGGGATTCCATGCTGTCTTGGGGAGGGAGGGGAGAAAATCTGGAACTCAAAATTATGTAGAACCATCTGTTGTAAACTAAAAAATAAATTAAAAAAAAGAAAATACGCAAGAGTGATACAAGAAAATTATGAAAAGAGAATTAATAGCTTGGCAAAAAGGCACAAAAATCCTGAAGAAAAGAGCTCTTTAAAAAGCAAAATTGGCCAAATGGAAAAAAAGTCACAAAAACTCAAAAAAGAAAATGATGCCTTAAAAATTTGAACTGGGCATCTGGATGCTAATGACTCCATGAAACAATCAAGAAACAATAAGACAAAATTGAAAGAATGAAAACAAAATAGAAGAAAATGTGAAATATCACATTGTAAATACAACTGACATAGAAAATAAATTGAGGAGAGATAATTTAAGAATATTGGACTATCCTAAAGCCATGATCAAAAAAAGTGCCTAGAAATCATCTTTCAATAAATTATCAAGGAAAACTGCCCTGATATTCCAGAACCACAAACTGAAATAGAAATGGAAAGAATTCACCAATCATCTCCTCAAAGAGATTTCAAAATGAAAACTCCCAAGAATATTATAGCCATACTCCAGAACTCCTAGGTCAAGGGGAAAAGATTGCAAGCAGCCAGAAAGAAACAGTGCAAATATCATGGAGCTACAGTCAGGATCATACAAGATTCAGTAGACTCCACATTAAAGGAGTAGAGGGCATGGAATATGACACTTCAGGAGGTGAAGGAGCTAGGATTACAAGCAAGACTAATCTACCCAGCAAAACTGAGCATAATTCTTCAGGGCAAAAAATGGATGTTTGATGAAATAAAGAACTTCCAAACATTCCCGATGAAAAGATAATACCTGAATAGGAAATTTATCATTCAAACACAAGATTCAAGAGAAGCTTAAAAAAGTAAACATGAAAGAGTAATCATAAAGAATGCAATAAAGTTAAATTGTTTAGATTCCTTTATGGGAATATGATACATGTAACTCCTAAGAACTTTATCATTTTTAGGGCAGTTAGAAGGAGTCTATGTAAACAGAAGGCATGGGTGGGAGTTGATTAGGTTAAGATAATCTTCCCTCTAAAAATAAAGAGGTGACAAAAAGGGAGACTTTGGGAAAGGGGGGAAGAGGGAAGCAGAATGGAGAAAATTATCTCACATAAAAGAGGTAAGCATGGAAGAGCTTTTAAAGTGGAGAGAAAAATGGAGCATGATGAGCAATGCTTGAACCTCCTTCTCATCAGAATTGGTCCAAAGAGGGAAGTATATCTGTCTATCTATCTATCTATCTATCTATCTATCTATCTATCTATCTATCTATCTATCTATCTATCTATCTATCTATCCAATCGTAGTTGGGCATAAAAATCTATCTCACCCAATAGGGAAACAGAAGTGAAAGGAAATAAGAGAAAGGGGGTAGGGAATGATCAAAGGGAGGAAGTGGTTAGAAGCAAAATAGACTTTTGAGAAGGGACAAGATAAAAAGAGAGAGAAGAATAAACAAGAAAATGGGATGGAAATACGCAGTGACCATTATTGTGAATATGAATGGAATGAGTGCACTTATAAATGGAAGCAAATAGCAGAATGAATTAGAAACCAGAATCCAATGATATGCTCTTTATAAGAGATACACTTGAAACAGAAAGACACATAGAGAGTTAAAATAAAGGACTGGAGCAGAATCTGTTATATTTCAGCTAAACTCAAAAAAGGCAGCTAACGTAAAAAGGCATGATCTCAAACAAAGAAAAAATAAAAATAGACCCAATTAAAAGGGGTAATCAAGGAAAATACATTTTGCTAAAAGATACCATAGAGAATGAAATAATATCAATTTTTTACTGAAAGTTTCTCTGATAAAGACCTCATTTCTCAAACGTATATTGAGTATAGAACTGAGTCTAATTTATAAAAATAAGAGCCATTTCACAAGTGATACTTGGTCCAAGGTTATAAACAGGCAATTTTCAGAAGAAGAAATCAAAGCTATCTGTAGTCTTATGAAAATGCTCTGTATCACTATTGATTAGAGAAAGGCAAATTAAAACAACTCTGAGGTACCATCTCATACCTATCAGAAATAACAAATGCTGGAGGGGATGAGGGAAAAACAGGGACAATAATGAGCTGTTGGAGTAGTGAATTGGTCCAAACATCCTGGGGAACAATTTGGAACTCTGCCCAAAGGGCTATAAAACTTTGAATACCCTTTGATCCAGCAATGCCACTCCGAGGTCTATATTCCAAAGAGATCAAAGAAAAAAGAAAGGTGTCTATATGTACAAAAACATTTCAAGCTTTTCTTTTTGTAATAGCAAAGAACTGGAAATTGAGAGGATGCTCATTAATTGGGAATGACTGAAGAAATTGTGGCGTATGATTGTGATCGAGTAATATGCTGTGGGAAATGATAAAGGGAAAAGAAACATGGCAAAACCTAAAGGAAATGAAGCAAAGGGCAATGAGAAGAGCCAGAAGACCACTGTGCACAGTAACAGCAACGGTGTAACGATCATCAGTGGTGAAAGACTTGGCTACTCTGATCAATACAATGATCCAAGACAATTCCAAAGGACTCATGATGAAAAAATGCTGTCTCACTCCAGAGAGATAGCTGATGAATTGTTAGTGCAAACTGAAGTGCAGTTTTCTAACTTTACTTTTTTACTTTTTAAAAAATTATGGTTAATAGGAAAATATGTTTTACATGATTTCACATGCATAGTTGTTATCATATTGCTTGCCTTTTCAGTGATTGGAGGAGGAGGGGAGGGGGTGAAAGGGAGGGAGAGAGAATTTGGAACTCAAAACTTTAGAAGAGAAGAAATGTTTAAAATAAATAAATAAATAATAAATTTAAATTAAAATGACAACATCTCCAAGAACTGGTCATCTAGCCTCTGTTTGACGACCTCTAATAAAGGGCAATTCACATTTTCCATTTCACATTTCTTGAGATAACCTCAGTAGTTAAGAAGCTTTTCTTGACACAATGCTAAATCCATCTCCTTGCAAATTTCATCAATTGCCCCTAATTCTGCTCTCTGGAACTAAGGAGAAAAAAATTAATCCTTCTTCCATGAAATAGATTTTAAAATACTTGATGACAGCCATGACATTCTCCCTGATTCTTCTCTTCTCCAAGATAAACACCCCAAATAATTTGAAACAATTCTCTCATGACATTCACTCCAGACCCATCTCCTTCCTGATTGGCCCCCTTTAGGTGCTTTCTGGTTCTTATCAATTGTCTTTCCAAAAATGTAGCTTCTAAAACTGAACATAGTCGGAGAGATATAGTCTGACTAGGAGTTTTAGTTTTTAGTTGTTACTTTTTACCTTGAAAGATGGACTTTATTTCATTGCCTGAGTAAAAACCATTTATCACCGTTAAAAAATAAAGATGGACTTTATAAATTCAGTGGCTACAAGATGCCTTTTAGTAAGAGCATTCTGCCCCATGACATTGGCTTGTAGTGACCAGTCAGCCAATCAGTTAGCCCATTTGGAGTCTCCTTATGTACATGACATATTTCAACCCCATCAGCCTTCCTGGCTAGCATCCAAAGTGGCTGAACTTCTGCCCAAGAGAATTCAGGGCAAGACTACCAGTGTTATACAAGTTGCCCAGTTCATTAATGATCAGGTAACATAATTTTGTTAACCTACATATGACTGATTTTTAAATATGTATTGAATCCTTCAGCTAAAATGAAATGAAAAGATGCCTCAGAGTTATTTCTGATGAAAGCACATTACGGACTGATGGCAGAATGATCACCTGCACAATTATCAGCTTCCATGACGTCCAAAGCCAATTCGATTATTGTTTCTTCCTCAGAAAGACAATTCATTACAAATCAACGCACAGAAGAGCCAAGAACTTATGAATGCAGTAGGATCAAAGCTCTTTGTGGGCCAGGACTGTTGATTTTTTTAACTGTTTCCCTAGCACTAGCATAGTGCCTCCTAAGGGTAGATGTTTAATTGATGCTCCTTGAATTGTCTGTGGGGGGGGGGGGTGAATTCACCTTCACAAATGTTGCACTTGCACAAATATTACTCAGCTCATTTGAATAATCATTGGTGGAGATGACAGAACCATTTGGGCAATATGAAAAGGGGGAGATTGATTAAATATACCTTTAAATAGATCAACCCCACAGGCATAATAGAAGCAGAGAAAGAGTCAGCAGAGTCCGTGCTTTGGTTGCTACTTAGTGTCAACACGTGAAGTTTGGAAAGTCTTAGATTGGTGTATTTTGAGCTTAGAATGCTATGACCATGGCCACATAACCATTCCCTTAAGAGACAGGGGGGTTGTCTGTCTTAGATAAAAATTCTCTTTGGAATGAGAGCCTGAAATTTGTCTCCTGGACTGCTTTGGCATCCAACAAACCTAACAATTGAAAAAAGTGTATACATGAAAGTCAACCATGCTCCCTCCAGCTACTGTCCCAAGTGTAGCATGAAAGATAGATAGAAGAGTATGGTAACTGGCAGTCCACACCAATGTAAATTGGTTAAATGATAGAAAATGGTGCCAGGGTCCTCTCTTTAAGTTACTTGTATTTATTTTGTACTTACTGTCTGTATATATGTTGGAAATAAATACATCTTTGTGGTTAAAGAGTGTTGAATTTTCATCTTTCTCTCTCTTGTACCTGCTATAATACCGGACATAGCAGATATTTGATAAATACTTCTAGGATGAATGTATATATGTTTCCCCTAAAATGATCACCTTACCACAATCCTTGCATCCCCCCAGATGTTGAGAAATGCCATGAGAGAACCTGGGTCTTTGGGTCATAGTAAATAGAGCCATAATTATGGAATAATATGCATCTAACTGGTTTTAAAATCTGACCTGTGACTTTATTGGTGAAGGGAACTCCAAATGTGGAAACCCCTCTTTCAGTGCAAGGTGACATCTACTATGCAATTCACAGTCTTGAAGCCTTGCCTTGGAGGCATTGAGGGGTTAAGTATTTTGCATGGGACCTCACAGTCAGCATATGTCAGAGGCAGGCTCTGAGACTAGCTCTCTATCCACTATTCCATGTTGCTCTCACACATTTGTTTATTAGCATTAATTAATAGTTAAATGAAAGAAGGATTTCCTATGGATATTGAGATAATATTGGGCTTATAATGTGAGCCCATGAGCTTTGCCAAATCTCCTAAGTATGAGCCATAGCCACTCCATTGAAGGTGTTCTCACTATTTACATAGGAGGAAAAACCAAGTAGAAGAAGACTAGACTGCCTGTTATTCCAAACATGCTCTATAACTGGATGAAGACTACATAGAGCTAGCTCATCCCGGACCAATCCAAATCATGGACAAATATGGCACACGTATGATCAGCTGAACCAGGATTGAACAGGAGCAGAATTGACTAAATTGCCTTTGGACCATTGCACAGTCCTTTTAGTAATCCCAATCTTCAATTTGCACAAGGGCCCTTCTTTTGGACGGCACTCTTTGGATCATAGTGTATGATTTTTAGTTACAGAAAACCGTGATCTCTGAAGGATTGAAGTTAAAGGTCACTCATAGGACAATGGCAAGCTGCATGCTGGGTGTGAATGGACTATAGTACATGACCAGCCAAGAAGTGTGTAAGAAAATGAGGTAAGCAGTATCACCAGAGAGGTATACGATGGGAAAAGAAGATGGAAGATGGACAAGCATGTGGCAAGTGAGAGTAATGTGTTTCATTGGTGTCCGTATAATGTTGAGAGAATTGGATGAGCCCCTCCATTGTGTTTAGTGGTATCTACTGTGTCAGATTTCCAGGAGGGTATGGACAAGACTCATGCAGGATGAGAAAGCATGGACGGTCTTCAAGCTTCATTAATGAAGGGAATAGTCTCATTCATGAGCTAAAAGACTGCTCAAATTATCAAAGAAAGTAATTAGGTAATTACTTATGAAATATTTTTCTTTATTTCAAATTCTATTACATCCTATACTCTAAGTAAAGAAAATCTATAGGGAAGCTCTGATTTATTTCACCTCTGGAATGTGCCTTCTATACATAGGTAGAATGAAATATTTGTCTGTCTATTGAAAAAGTGGCTCTAATTTGCCAATCTGGTTAAGCTCCCGGGAGGAAGAGCTGGCTAAATGGAATAGACTGTTAGGAAGTTTAGGCAGATCAGAAAAGGGACATCAAACTATAAATCAAAACCCAAACAACCATTAAGGAGAGAAAATAATTTGTGGAAAGGTAAAATGTCATAAACTATGTGCATGAAAAAGATGAGAATGAGAAGGATGTGAAGGCTAGAACATCCAATCAATGATTGTATCAGATACTTGGTGAATTTGGGGGGCTGTCAGAAATCCTACAATTACTTGGAGCCAGAAGGGAGGAAGAGGTCCCTGTGGCTTTGTAGATCTTCATTTTAATGATGCAATGCTCTGCTTTCAAAGGCAATGAATCAAAGCACTGGAATGCAAAAAGGCTGCATTAAACCGGAGCATGTGTATCAGTGACTGTTGCGTAGCTCTCATTCCTCTGAGAAATGGGATTATTTCCTATTTGTGTTGAACATATACATGGGATATTAATGCAACATCAGGACTGGGAGACTGTCTCAAGAATTTGCTCAAATTGAGTGCAAGTCCAGGGCAGGCACCAGAATAGACTGGTACTAGAATGATAGATTTGGGTTTAAGGGTGGGTACCATTGATAATGAGCTTGAGGACATACTCATTATCAATTAGGACCCAAGAGTTGGTTCAGAGATAGTGAAGCTTCTTCAGGGAGCACCAGAGAGGCCCCTTGAATAGGTGAGTGCTGATCTTTTCACTACGTTTCACTACACTTCATCTCTCCTTCTTCCCCTCAACCTCTTGTGATCCCTATCTTGCTTTAAAGCGTAGGTTGGTGGCTACCTCCTGCCCTAGTGCTCTTAGCACTTATTCAACCAAGTGCTCTTGAAGAGTTTGGCCTTTGTTTCCTTGATTAAATTAGGAGTCTTCGATGATCTCCTTGACTCAAGGCAAAGCCTAGTTTACATGGGTTTGAGTGACATGTTTGTGACATCAGAGGCTTTTAGATCACATGGGTTTAAGTCACATTTTTATGACGATTTTAGGTCACGTGGGTGAGTCGCATGTGTGACTCACCTTTAACCCTGAACAAGATATGTAAAACCAGAGGTTGGATTTCTTTTTTTTTGGAGCTCTGAGCTGCAGCAGTAGTGACTCGTGACTCTGAGTCAGCCATTGTCGAGCTCCAGGCTGAACTCAGATGTTGGTAACTATGAATTGTATTTGGTCTGTTTATAAATGTATGTTTGTAATTTGTTTGTATTTGCTCTGAAGTTCAGGGTGCTGGCTTTTCCCCCTGAACTAAGTGAATGATATTTGTATGCTGGATTAAATTGTGATTGTTAACCCCTTAATGTTGCTTTCCTTAGTAAAGCAGATCAAAAGAACCTGGGCTTGCAACATTCTGTGAGCTGGTTGTTTTTGGTTTTACACCCCCACAGCAACTGCTAGCCGAATTGTTGAAATACCTCCCTAGTTTTTAATGGTTTCTTCCTCTTGCAATTACTTTGTGATATTTGTATCTTCTTATCTGTTTACATATTTTGTCTCCACAGTAGAAAATAAACTCCTTGAGGGCATGGACTGCTTTGCTTTTATTTTTGTCTATCCACCTAGCCATTTCAACACATTTCCATTAATTAAATATTAATACCTTGATGAACTTGGCATAGTTAGTGTGAGCGCATACAATCTAAACCACTATCTACTCCTCTGATCCTGTTTTACTAAATATAGCAGGTATCCTTCATGGCTTGCTTCATTAGTATCGTGTCCCATTTGTCCTTTCAAAGCTTCTCTAGGAGAGAACAATTATTTCACTTTCTCACTTATTTCATGATGAAAACTTTCCCATCCAAACGTGATAGCTAAAGCCTTGCTGGGCAGTAGAATGGATTCAAATGCTCCTATTGTCATGAGCTTGCTTGCTGGGTGACCTTGAGAGAATCACTTAACCTCCTTTCATCTCACATTATGTTTGTAAGTGGCCAGAGAACCAACCATTTTTCAGTCAAGTCATTTTTCTCCAGAAGTCTTAATTATCCATTTATACACAATCAATCAGATTAGTGGGGGCAGCCAGACTGATTCAGTTGGGAGGATGGCTGAAAACATAGATGAGGTCATTTTTTTTTGGTTTGATATTTTTCATTCCGTTGGTACAAGGGTCTGTTTCTCATCTGTGACATGAAGGTAGTTATTGCTCATCGATTGTCATTGGTGCTGATGAGTAAATCCAATTTTCTCTCCTCTGGAGGAATGAACCATTATAAAACCACTGTGTAGGGATGTCCTGAAGAAAAATCCATCAGGAGCTCGCCTCACAGGGCTCTTCCATACCCCAACACTTAACCATAAAAGGCACAATGACTCATATCTGTGTTTACCATTGACCAACCCCAAGGATTCTCCCTGCCACAAGGATTTATAATTGCCAGCTCACAGAATTTTGTGGGCTGGGAATGAGAAATACAAACTCAGAAAATGTTTGGGATCCCAGAGATCATCTAGTCCAATTAATACTTGAAAGAGAATTCCCTTTACAAAACATCCAACTATTTTTCACCTGGCTTTTGCTTAAAGAGCTCTAGTTGGGAGAACTGGTTGCTTCTTGCAGCAGCCCATTCTACATAGGGAGAACTTTCAGCTTATGGAAGATTTTCCTGACATAAAACAGAAATTCACATTTTTGTAATTCCTACCCATTACCTCTTCTTCTGCTCTCTAGGGCCAAGAAGAACAAATATAAATCCCTTTTTTACATTCCAGTCTTTCAAATACTTGAAGATAGCTACAATACCCACACACCTCACCTCACCCCCAAAGCCAAGCCAAATTTTCTCCATGATAAACAATCTCAGTTCCTTCAAGTATCTTCATATGGTATAATATCCATGCACTTCCTTGTCCTGGCTACCTTCTTTTGGATACTCCTCAACTTACCAGTGTCCTTCCAGAATTTAACAAAATTCTGCAGACATAATCTGACTAGGACAGAGTACAGATAATATATCACCGCCTAGTTCTGGATATGATGGCCAAGATCTAAAAAGAGCCCTAGATCAAACAATTGTTCTTAAATACCATATTACACTGTTGATCCAGTTGAGCTTGTGGTCCCCTAAAACTCCTGGGCTTATTTTCTTTTGATGAATTGCCTTCTCATGGCTATTGCTTTTTGTGCTTGGGAAGTTGAATTTTTTAATTTGAATCCAAGACTTTTCATTTACCCTACTAACTTTTTAAACAAAGCAACAGCATGTCACAGTGGATAGAGAGCTGATCTTGGAGTCAGGAAGACTTTAGTTCGAGTCCCGTCTCTGATAATATTGTTTTGTGACTCCAAGAGAAGCCACACAACTTGTCTTGTGTAACAAAAATACTCCAAATCAACAATGGATACTTGAGAATTAAAATAATTTTGAGCTTCTACCTCACACATGATTGTTATGGGAGAACAAATGCACTAACACATTGTTGGTGGAACTATGAATTGGTTCAACTATTCTAGAAAATAATTTCGAACTATAACCCCGAAGTCACTAAATCATAGCCAGGAATACTACCATTAGTATATATTCCAAGTAGATCAAGGTTAGAGAGAAAGGAGTCATGTATAAGAATATTTATGGCTGCCCCTCTTTTTTATAATAGCAAAGAACTAGAAAGAAAATAATTGCCCATCAATTGAGGAAGGACAGAACAAGTTATGATATGTAAATGTAATGAAATATTATTCTTCTGTAAGGAATGGAAAAAATGATAGATTCAGAGAAACATAGGAAGACATGTATGAACTGACACAGTGAAATTAGTGAAATCAGGTTAACAATTTATGTGATTGCCACAATAACAATATGGCAATATGACAATGCAACAACTTTGAACTCTGATCAGAATCTCAAACAATAGTGACTTTGAAAGTCTGGTGATAAAAATTCGTCTCAGGTAACGACATGGAATACAGAAAGAACTATGCATTTTTAGTCATGGCCAATGTGCTGATTTGTTTTGCTGGGTTATATGTGTTTGTTGAACAGGAGGGCTTTTACAGGAAGAAGTCCACATGAAAATGGCAGGTTAGGGTATAGTGGTAGATAAAAAACAAGATAAATAAATATTTTTTAAATTCAAGAAGAAAATATGCATACAATGATATGAATAAATTGAACATCTTTGTTACTCTCCTATTAGATTCAATGCAAGGTTTCCCAAAAGTCTTATATTTGGCTTTTAAAGACCTCCATGACTTGGTCCTTTACTGCTTTTCTAGTCTTCTTATTCTTTATATCTCCCCATATATTCTACAACCCAGACACTGGACACTACTACCTTTTCACTTGTTGCCCTCCATGCCTGGAATTCTCTCTCTCTTCTCATCTCCACTTCCTAGCTTCCCTAAATGCCTTCAAGTTTCGGCTAAGATCCCACCTTCCTTTCCTGTTTACCTTGATGTGAGCACTTTTGCCCTATTGATGATGTCCAATTTAACTCGTGTATATCTTTTTTTTGGTACATGATTGTTTTCATATTGTTTCCTCCACTTGACTGTGAGGTTCTTAAGAGGAGGGACTATTCCATATGTTGTATCTCCAGTGCTTAGCACAGTACTTGGCACATAATTGGCAATCAATAAATACTTGTTGCTTGAATGATTTTTATGTGGTTACTGATTGTTCAAATTTCTTCTTTTGAGAACAATGTGGACACAATCATTTTCCATTTATATCTTGGAGAATGGCTCTTGATTTTACATATTTATGACAATTTCCTTATATATCTTGAATTTCACTTTGTTTATACCCTTTCTTCCTTAATGTAATCTAAAGAAACCCCAAGGCAGGGACTGTTTTGTTCCATCTTGATGTACAGTCAGCACCAAACACCATACTTGGCACAATTTAAGTACTAAATGTTCAATGATTGATTGACTGATATTCTTTTAAAGAGATTTTTATGCAAATATTTTTCCCACTTGATTTTCTTTTTTTGTTTTAGCTGTGCTGATCTTCTTTACTCACAGTCTTTTTAATTTTTATACTCAAAGCTATTCATGTTACTGTGATCAGGTCAGGTGGGAATTATATACTGAAACAGTAAAATATCTGATTGGGAGAAAGTTGTAAAGCAAAGTTTAAATCATTCAGAGAAAGACTTCTACTGGCTGCCTTGGAGGGGTAGGGGGTAAGATAGATAAATTGCTCAAACCCTGGGAGTTACAATCTCTTCCCAGCCTGAGAAGAAATAGAACTACCACATTGTTTGGTTTTGACTGCGTGGGCTTATGCCAGTTTGAGAATTATTTTGTACTAGTTAGTAGGAGGATGAGAGAGAGGTAGTAGCAGCAACAGTGATTGGTGAATGGAAACAGTGGTTAGAAGATGCTTCTAGAAGACTGACTCATAAATATCACAGTATATGGAACATTTCATTTCTTTGACTCACCGCTCAGTTTATTAAAAGAAACCAACAGGGAATGAAAGAACTATGCCAACTTGGAGAAGATACTGGCATGATTATGAATCTACTCTCCTTGTTTCTTTCCTTAAAAAAATGCCCCAAATAACTGAGTGGCATTGTTTACTTCTCAGAGTTTATTTGCTCCTTTACATTTGTGTACTAGTTATTTGTGCTTTAATTTTGGTTTTCTAGATAAAGATAAAATGATTTTTATTGTACTTTGAAGTAGTGCTATATAGATATTGGAAAAAGCAAGCGTATAACCGATAAACTCAAATTTAACTGATTGGAATGCTTTGCTTCCAGCATAGAAGGAAAAGATTGCCTAGGGGCTCAGAGCTTTTTAGAATTTTATTAATAACTTCTAATTTTAAGTTCTCTAATTTTGTTGAGAAAAGAAACCACATGAAACTAGGATCCTTGTCCTAGAAAAAAACACTCAAGTACATTTAATTTCTTTATTTTCCAGCCAACCAGTTGCTTTGAATAAGGGGCCTTTGGGAGGAGGAGGGAGCAGAGGAAGGGGACTCAAAGGAGTGTTAAGACTTTGGGCAGTAGTAGAGACATGTGGTCAAGGGGAATCAATTGTATGTACTTGCTCAAAAGGGGCTAGAGAGTGATACTCAGCCAAACTGTCCTTTATGGTGACATCTGGTGAGTTTCAGAAGAAATAGAAAACAAACAAAACAAACCCATATATACCCATTCCTGAATGAGAGCAAGCTTTTATTTAAATTCCTGCCAGTTGCCTGGGAAAACAGCTTCTTTAGGACTTAAGCTCTAAAGTGACAAAAGGTGAGACAACATATGTAAAGAAATTTGCAAACCTTAAAGGGCCGTTTCTCTCTCTCCTCTCCTCTCCCCTCTCCTCCCCTCTCATACTCTTCCCTCCCCTCTCCTCCTTTCTCCTCTCTTCTCCTCTGCTCTTCTCCTTCCTCCCATTCCCTCCCTCCCACTCCTCTCTATTTTGCCTCCCTTCCTCTTTCAAAGTGGGATGAAATTCTTAGAAATCTCAAATGTGGAATCCATGATACCATATTCTTGCCATCTTTTTTCCATGCCACCTTCTTAAACATCAGCCTCCAAACAGACCCTCCAGCTTTCACTCTGGTCTTTGAGCTCCTGATTGGTGAAAATTCACCATAGCTAACAGACCATAGAACCATCATGATGCACCCTGGTCATCTACTTACAATTCCACTTCATCCCATCCTTTCCACACACCTGTTTTCCTGCCTCTGTCCTAGGAACCAAATCAACATAACATTCCTAGAAAGGACATGTCAGCTTTACAGCTCTACTTACAATCCCCATGACTTCCTAGACCAAAACACTCCTCCATTTTCACCAATCTACTATATGTTTTATCTTCCCTTATAAGAATATAAGTTTCTTGTTGATAGGGACTGCCTTGATTTTTGTATTTGTATCTCTAGCAGACAGCAAAATGTATGTATGTATGTATGTAATAAGTACTTAATGAATACTTTTCATTTATTAATGCATTGCTCTTTGAAAGCCGCATCTATTGGTATTATGTTGTTTAGGATGTTCTCCCAACTCTTGGCAGCCATTTCTCTTTGCTTTATGAGGTCTGAGGGATAGACCAGATTTATAGCTTTCATCATACCATCACTGTATTATTGTCCTCCTCCTGTCCTCCCCTACCCCATTGACATTTCTGATTCCTTTGCTTCCCAAAGTTGTTTCTCTGTCATATGATTCTACTGTTCCAGGTCAACAATCTTATGGGAAGTGAAAATGGAGACCTGAAACCTTTTCCCAGAGAGAGAGAGAGAGTGCTTTCTTCTGGGAAATAAGTTCCTTTGGCTACTTCATTTATCTATAATAAAATTTAAAATATAAGTTTTTGACCATCATGAAAACCATTCATTATATTTAACCAGATCAGCTTTTATCTGTCAATGTCGAGTTTGAAAAATACAAAAGCCAATGCTTAGAAAGATGGGGAGGGGGCAATTTGATTTTTCATAGTTAATAGAATGAACACCAAATGACAGCAAATGAACAGGATGATTTTGAAATGGGGTTTGCCATGGGTACATTTCATGGAAAATTTTATTTTTCTAAGTAAACTCTTTCCATTTCTGAAAGCATTCTCCACCCCACCCTCCGGACCTCAGTCCTCAACCCTTCACATCTAGGGTTGTGGCATTCTGTCAGGATGTTTCGGAGCTGATTTGCATCTTAAATCTTCTTTGGCTGTTTGAATACTTATACAACAGTTTCCTAGTCCATTTCAGAGCAGGAAAAATGGAGCACATTCCTGATCATGCTCAGATTTCAGACCTGTGGGAGTGGCTGTGGTATAGATTTTAATGACGCCAAGCAGCGAGGTGAGATTAAGGCTGGGTTCCCCTGTGTCCCTCCTATGAAAATGCAAGAAAATGAAAAATGCAATAGTTGTTTCATATTAAAGAGGAATGCAAATGAGCACTAATGCAGCTCCAGGAATATTTTAGGCACTGGGAGAATTTATTATTTATATGGATGGAATCCATCTACATCTTACCTCTCTCCCCATTCCATGAAATGCCACTGTATGTATTTGAACTGCTCTGTCACCCAATTAAGCCAAAGAAAAGGAACAGGATAGTCAGAATGGAGAGAGCCTATTACTTTCTACCTCAGCTAGGAGAATAAAAGAAAGGTAGCCTTTGATGATGTTTGCCAGTCACAGGCTTGAAAGGCTCCTACATATTATTTTCTTTGTGCCCCATGTTTCAAAGATTAACTAGTTTCAGATGCAAGTTATTAATTGCCTATGAAGCAATTTCATTACCTGGCATCATTTTCGAAATGGAGCTTTGTTAGCAGGTGGGGTCCATTAGGAGTAATTTCCATTTCCCAGGTTTTGTGTCTGTTAGTGAATTGTTTTTTGGAAAAGCCTTGGTGGGGGGTGGATTAATATTTCTTCATTGTTATATTTTATCTCTTCCTACTTTGGATGCCAACATGTACATTATTCAAAAACAGAGAAGATTCCCTTGATAATGAATGGCAGGCTGGCACATTCCCATAATTGCCTATGGCATCATCCTTACGTGAGTCTCTAATATCATTCCTATTTAACAAATACACTACCTGCTTCCATGGTTCTTATGAAAGTCTGATCAGTCACTCTTTATGTTGGAGAAGCTGCCTGCCGTGCACTGGGGTGGCCTTCTTTGTACTAGTAGCTACTTGAGTTTTTCAGTAGGAAATTTCTTGATGGAAACATTTCATAGACTCAAGAGTCACCTGTTATTATTTTATTTTATTTTTATGATCATTTGGAAATCTGTATAATTTGTTTTTATTGAGTACATCTGACCCTTTTGGACTTTTTTGGGCAGAGATTCTGGAGTGGTTTGCCATATCCTTCTCCAGCTTATTTTATAGATGAGGAAACTGAGGCAAAAAAGCTAAGTGACTCACCCAGGGTTACATAGTTAGTAAGTATCTGAGGCTAGATTTGAACTCTGCACTGTACCACCTAGCTGCTCAAAGCTTATCAATACCAGTATCCTAAAATGTGGTGCTCACAATACTCCAGATACAACCTGATCAAGGCAATGGAAAACAAGACTATCAGTCCCCTAGCTAGCTCTGAAAATCTGCCTTCTTTAATGCAATCTATTATCTTTTTGGGGGAGGCAGGGGAGGGAGGCAGGCATAGCCCAGTGCTGATTTGTATTAAGCTTATTCTCTGCTATAATCCCAGATATTTTCAGGCATACTCCTATCTCTCTGTGCCTATTCCATCATGTCCTTGCAAATTTGATTTTTTGAACCCACGTGCAAATTTTGACATTTATTCCTATTACTTTTATCTCATTAGATGCTGCGCAGGATTTTAATTCATCAAGATGACTCAGCCTTGTAACATGTTAACTCCCTTTCTCAGCTTTTCATTATCTGCCTATTTGTTGAGCAATCTCCATCAATGGAAACCATCTCTACCTTTATCTAAGTCATCCAGTTCCTGGGATAGTTTATCCATTCATCTCTGGAATCTGTGCCGCAGGGCTCAGCCATCTTAATTTTTGACCAAGAGAGTTCAGACTTACCCCGCACATTTTATATAGTATACATGGTATAGATATAGATAAACACGTAGGGATCTGTAGCTGGCCACAGGCCAGACTATGCTTCACATTCCATCCAGCTGTCCACCCAGGCCATATTGCTATCTGCCCTGTTGCCTTCTTCTCTAATCATGCTTTATTCCTCTTGCTCAAATCAAATTAAAAGTGTCATTATTATTGGAAAAGGCATCACTTCACTTGATCCATCTACTCTGCTAACTATCATCTCTAATCTTTCCTGCCTTTTGTGGCTTAGCTCCCTGATAACGTTGTCTCTTCCTGCTTGGACTGTTGCACCAGCCTGCTGGGTCTCTCTCCACTCCAGGCTGTCACCAGTGTGCCGCCAGTGTGCTTTATTAAAAGCACAGTCTGACCACATAAGACACTCTACTCAGTAAACTCCAGTGGCTTCCTATTGCCTCTGGGATCAAATAAACAATTTTCTGGCACTCAAAGCCACTCATAACTTATCCCACTCCCCCACTTTTCTAGTCTTCTCACCCCTTAGATCCCTCCCGTATACTCCTTGATCTAGTGACACTGGCCCCGTTCTCTGTTGATTATTTCCTATTTATTCTGTCTCCTCCATGAGATTATGAACTCTTTGAGGAGAGGGCTTCTTTTAACTTTCTTTGTATCTCCAGAACTCGGCACCATGTCTGTCATTTAGTAGTGCTTAATGAATGTTTAATGACTAATTGACTTCCCTCTGGATGAATTTAGCATTCCTATGACCCTGTCCCCCCAACCCCCCCAAGGCCAGAGTGCCCTTCCCTGTCCACCATGTTTCCCATCTTCCTCTACTAGAGTATAAACTTTCTGAGGGCAAGGTCTCTGTCTCTGTCTGTCTCCGTCTCTGTCTCTGTCTCTCTGTCTCTCTGTCTCTCTCTGTCTCTCTCGCTCTCTCTTTCTTTCTCTCCTTCCTTCCTTCCCTCCCTCCTTATCTCTTTCCTTCCTCCCCAGCTCTCTTTCTCTTATTTATTAAGCACTTACTATGTTCCAGACACTGTACTAAGTTCTGAGCACCAATTTTCTATCTTATTTGCCTAATGACTTTGACATTATAGCCCTGTTTGCTAACAAGTTCTCCTTAACACATTACCCATGTCACCATACCTCTCCCATAGGTATCACTAAACCTTGAAGGTTGGACTGGGTTTTCCTGTGGATACATATGCTCCTTCTAGGCACTCCTTGTCCTCTCTGCCCTCCCCAACCTCTCCACACCTAGTCTGGACTTAAAGAGTTGAAAGAAATCTCAGAGGCCATCTGGTCCAAGCCTCTCACCATACACATGAAGAAAATGAGGGAGGGCCAAGGAGGTTGATAGACTTGCCCAGTGTCACACAAGTAGTACATCAAAGAAGGGAAATTTGAACCCATGTCCTCTGACACCAGAGTCAGTGCTTTTTGTATTGGACTGCATTGCCTCCTGATTACCTGCCTTCTCTGTTGTGTTGTGAAATAGATATAGTTGTGTTGTGTCTGCATGGCTGGCATGCTCTACATCCTTACTTCATCTCTTAGAATATCTTTCTCATCTATATTAATATTGACATCATCTACATCTATATCTATATAATTTATGTGTCTATTTCTTTATATCACCTATATATACCATCTATATGCCTGTATCTATGTCATCTCTCTATCTATATCTTGGGGCTCATGGAGTGTTCAGGAGGACTAGCACCTCTGGATGGAGGACTTGCCAAGCCCTTTTCAGGTTGCTCATCTGCCTTTGCTGTCTTCCTGGCACTCAGCTCACCTGTGGCTCCAAGAAAATGTAGTATTCAAAGAGGCAACACCCCAGTAAACCATCTTGGCAGCTAGGTTAAATCAGGTTGAGGGGAACTGATGGGCCTCAAACCCATCAGTGAGTTAGCAGAGTATCTGCCCCAAGCATGTGAAGACTTTCCCCAGTGGAATGGGCAGATAAGAAGAATTTGTTCCAAAGGCCATGAAGGTGGCTGAAGCAGGTGCTATGGAGTGCTTAGAACTTGGTCAGATAACAGATATGCCAAGGTCATCCACTGCATCTCAGACCATCACAAGTCATCTTGGCTTTTGTCTTGGCACCGGACTTTGATGATTCTGGAAGTGAGAGTGAGGCTGATGACTTTGTGCAGCTCTGAGTCACTTAAACCCAACTCATGTGCAAGTCAAGATAACAGCAACATCTGTATCAGTATCATCTATCTATGTATCTATGCACATATATATCTCAATCATCTATATGTCTCTCTATATCTATATCATCTATATATTTACACCTGTATCTCTATACCTAAATCACCTCTATATCTATATCTGTGTCTATATCATCTACATGTCTATATCTAGCTCTCTATCATCTATGTCTATATCTATATTATATATATGTAAATACCTAATATTTACCTGTAGTTATAATCTATCTATATTGATATCATTATATGTCTATATCTGCCATCTGTATGTGTATGTATCTATATCATCTATGTATCTGTCTATATCTATATTATCTCTATATCTTATCTATCTTGATATCTAAATGTCTATATCTATATCTTATCTGCTTATGCAGATATCTATATTTGTATTGATAGCTATGTAATCATCTATGTCTATCTATATTTTCATATCAATATGATTCATAATGACTTATCTAAGAACACGTTATCCCCCTCCTCCCTGCCTCAGCCCAATAGAGTATAAACTCCTCGAGCTCAGGGACTTTTTCATTCTCACCTTTGCATCGCAGTGCCTGGCCCAATGTCTGTAGGTGGCATTTAATAAATATTTGTTGAATCAAACTTAAGTGACTAACCATGTGCTGCCCAAAGAAAAAGGCCCAGGGATCCACTTATTCCCAGTAGTTACTGCCCAATGTGAAATTGATGTAGGCTAACTCATCAGTGGTGGCATATAAGAAATGATCTCTGAGTAATGACTTTCAATGTTTCTTAGTGAAAAATAATGAAAAAATACTGAAGATACATTTGAAAATAACAGGTGTCATGCTTGGTGGTTTAATGGGGCGTCCTTCCCATCATACCCCTTTTCCCCCATATCATGTGGCTATATAACTACCTGGGCTCCTTGACATGCTAATTAACTCTGATTTAGCACAGCCATTATTTTTGGAGTTAATGGTTAGTGAACATTGTCTAATATTATTATGTGACCATTAATATGACTAGGGAAAATGAGATAAGGAAAAGAAGGCCATAATTAAGAGAGGTAATTCAGTCACTGAGTCGCAATCAGGGAGGTTGGAGGACCCATCAACCCATGATGATATGTCAGATAGGTAGCATTTATCCTTAACCTAAAATGATAGGAATTAGTCTGAAGTCCTCCTGAGCTTAGATTTTTTTTAACAATTAGTAAATAGAGTCGTAAAGTCTGGTGGGTCTCCTGGAAATGCAGCACACTGTGAAGATGGCCGACCGGGGGACTGAAGCAACAGCTATGTCAGAACTGTCCGTGGAATGCCTGTAGTGTCAGGTCATGGAAAGGATATTGAATGATGTGCAAAAAAGATGTCAATAAAAATGAAAACAACTCTGAAACTGGTGTCAAGAGACCTGTACTCCACTCTGGACTTTGATTCTAGAGTCAATTCATTTTATTTATCTGAGCCTCAATTTCTTCATCTACAAAATGGAGATGTTAATATCTGTAGTATCAGCCTCCCATGCTTCTTCTGAAGCTCTAATGAGATAATGTAAGTAAAATGCTTCGCAATCTTTAAAGCACTTTATCACTTGTGATGGTGACAGGGCTAGGGTAGCATCTGGACCTGCAATTTCATTGGTAGGGGGAAACTTCCTTTACCAATACAGGTAGGCATTTCTCTGCCTCTTATAGCTTTGGAGAGTTGTCCAAACCGTGGAGAGGTTGATTGACTTACCAGGGTGACCCAGCCAGGATGTGTCAGAGATGAGACTTAAACCCAGGAGGTCAGCTGTCCATCCACATGGAATGAGCACCAAGTATATGTGTGGACATCATTGGTTTGCAAAGATGGTGTCAACACCAAGGAAGACACTGGGGAGTTGCTTCTGGAAGACTAGGGGATTGGAGTATGTGGGGGCATTCTGGGTTGACATAGTAGGTTGCTGGGAGGATCCTTTTCTCATGGGCTTTAATACCAGAATGGTTAGCATCTTAAAAATGGCTGGACTCAGATCCAAGACTCACAGTTTTGGCTCCCACAACATTTGTGTCCTTCACTCACAGCCAATGAGACCATGTGGTATAGGACAGGTAAAGGCCTTGGGTCTTCTTTTTCCCTCTGATGCCATGTCACCCCAAGAGACAAATCTACAACTTTGGCCTTTTAGTTTGTTCTATTCCCTTCAGTTTCTGATCTAGCCCAGGAACTCAAGTCATGGGGACTGGGTAGTCTAGGAATCCAGGTTGGGTGTTATATCCAACCCAATAATGACACCTTGAGGAGTAAAGGTGCCAGGGCTCCAGCTAAGTGGATGCTAGCAGTGATGCTAGCTTTGGACTTGAACTTAGTGGAACCAATGCCACATAGAAACTGAGCTAAACTGTGAGCCTAACTGCCCTTTTTCTCCTTCCACACAGACAGAGGTGGTATGGGGATAATTATGCCTTGCGGTCTTGGGAGAAATGTTTGTATGTTCTTGCTATATCTTTGAAGCAAATAACTTTTATTAAAAGTTAATCTGGTGTTAAATGACTAATGTAATTGGTGTGTTAGTCATTGGGCCTCTAAAATTTGGGGAATGTAGCCAATGGGGTCTTGAGTCAATGATAAAGAAGAGAAACAATCCTAAGCCCCTCAGTGCCCGAATATTGTGAGGGAGAGAAGGCCTGGTCCTGAGTATACAGGGCTGGAGCAAACAGGTTATACAAAGAATGAAACAATCCATGCTCTCATAGAGCTTTCATTATAATAAGGGGGTGACAAGCACCCAGAAAAACATATAGTAAATGTAAAGAAAATGTAGCCACAGTGGTCATATAAAAGGTAGTTTGGGAAGAAGAGCTTTAGCTGTTGGCGGGATTGGGAAAAGCTTCATGAAGAAGGTGATGTTTGATCTGTGTCTTGAAGGAAAAGAGATTCTTCAGAGCAGAGGTGAGGAAGGAGGCCTTCTGGGCATGGGGGATAGCTAGGGACTCAGAGTTGGGATTCAGATGTACTGTGTGAGGGAAAGTGAGGCAATCTAATTATGCTATCAAGGGGGAGAAGGAGGAGTAACATACACAGAGTGTGGAAAGATAGGTTGGGGCCAGATTGTGAAGAGTTTTAAAAACCAAACAGAGAACTTCATATTTGATCTTGGAGGTAATAGGGAGCCATTGGAATTTATTGAGTAGATGAAAGACATGGTTAAATCTAGCCTTAAGGGAAATCACTTTGGCAGCAGTGTGGAGGATGTACTAGAAATATGAGCTTTCATCTTTAGAGATAAATAAAAAAAAACAAATAAATCATTTATCATGGATAAACCAACCATAACAACAAGTTATGAATTATGTAGTTAAGGTTTACAGGTTATATTATTCATGGTGAGTAAGGCAGGTATCATCATTTCCACGTCTCGCTCATGGGCACACAGCTTAGAAGTATCGGAACCGAGGTTCATAGAATCATCAATTTCGAGCAGAAGGAACATTTAAAGTCGTGGACTCTACCCTATCATTTTACAGAGGAAGAAACTGAAGCTCAGAGAGACTAAAGCAACTTGCCCACGGGCACTGAACTTACGTAGTAATCAGCCCTGATGGCTTATGAGCAGAGGCTCTCCACCTCCAGATGCAGTAGTCTTCTTATTCTGTGCTGCCTCCATCAGAGCCAGATTTTCTAGCTTGGCTCTTTCTGTTTCTAGCTTATTGTTCACATGACCTTGAGCAAATCACTTTGTGCCTCTGGTCTTGAGTTTCCTCAAGTAAAAATGATATAGTTGGACTAGATCAGGGGTCCCTAACTTTTTATGTATCCTGGACCCCTTTATGGTGAAATCTGTTGACTGCTGCTTGGAAGAATTAGGTTTTTTAAAAATTCATAACTGAATTTTAAATTACATTCATAACTAAATGCTAACTTTCATTTAGAGGTTAGTGAAAATGAAGTTATAATTGTTCTTCCCCTTGCCCTGAAATTGACCTACTGACACTGGGGCCATGGATCTCAGGATAAAAAGCTCTACAGAAGATAATCTCTGATGTCCCTGCTAGGTTTAAGCCTATGATTCTACAGTCTTCCTGGTCCCATAACTCTGTCTAGAATTCTTTCCACTGTACTGGACTGCCTCCTGAATGATAATCTTGGGGGAATTTCACCCTACGTTCAGGTAGCACCAACACATGTGGCATGACAGAGAAATTCAGACGAATCACTTGAACGTTTTATCAAAATTGTGCCTAACATCTTGTAATAACATCTTAGAAACAGTCTTCTGGACCAACCTTCTCTATTTACAGATGGGGAAACTGATGGCTGGACAGTTTATGTGACTGGCCCTAGGTCCCAAAGATACGTCCATCTAGGTTTTCTTGAGCCTCTTAGTCGTTGACACTCTTCCTCCTTGAATTTTTTTCTATAATGATTGCATAATTTCATGTCCTTCCAGCAGAACATACGCTGCTTAAGGGGAGGCAGCTAGGTTATTCAGCGGATAGATAGAATGATGGACCTAAGGTCAGCACGGCATTCAAATTTCACCACAGACACTTATTAGATGAGTGACCCTGGGTAAGTGATTTAACCTCTGCCTCAATTCCTTCATCTGTAGAATGGACATAATAGTGTCACACCTTCCCCTTGTTGTGAGGATCAGATGACATTTATAAAGCCCTTTACAAAGAACCCTTAACAGGTAGCCTTTGCTTGAGGTCAACTACCACATAAATGCTAGCTATTACTTTTTTCTTGGTATTTGTATACTAAAGGCTGAGCGTAAGTACAAAGTATGTACTTAATGGTTGTTGGTTGAATTGAAGTTACAATTCTGATTGTTTCCATGGCTGGCAGAACCGAACAGGAGACTCATATTCAGCGTTAGATAAACCACCTGCTGTGCTTGTCCATAGGTCAAGAGAAGAGTGTCTGGCAGCCCTGATTGTCTCGAACCTGGGCACAATCTGATATGCCATCACCCATTATGGAAATTATCATTAATTATTAGTGGGATGTCCTTGAAGTGATATATTGTATAGCACATCACTGCCAAGAATGGGGCCATGATTAATCTCAGCCTCCTCTCAGGTGGAACAGAGCCAAGCCGAGTCCATGAAAGGTAGTCCAATAGGATAGTATTTATACTTTTTATTATGTATTGTGCATAATAGTTAATAACAATGGCTAGCATTATGGAGAATTGGGGATTATCAGTAACTACTTTCCTGACCCCTAGTCTCACATCTCTAATTGCCTATTGGGCATTTCAAACTGGATGTTTCACAGACATCTTAAACTCAATAATTCCTGAATTGAACTCTCATTATCTTTCCCCCTAGACTCTTCCCTCTTTCTAACTTCTCTGTTCTTCTTCTCCAAGTTAACCAGGCTTGCAGCTGTAGCAACAATTCGGCTAGCAGCTGTTGTGGGGTATAAGACGCAACAAGACCAGCGAGAAGAGCTGCTAACACAGGTTATTTCAATCTGCTTTACTAAGGAAAGTGACTTTAAGGGGTTAACAATCTTACTTTAATCATATATATATATATATATATATATATATATGTATATATATATATATATATATATATATATATATACTCACTTAGTTCAGGAGGAAAAGACAGCAACCTGAACTTTAGAGCAAAATACAAACAAATTACAAAAGTCAACAGACAGACCTTGTCTGATTCAAACCTCAATTCATAGTTACCAGGAAAGCATCAACATCTGGGTTTACAAACCAGGGGCTCTTAACAACAGCTGCCCAGAGTCTCTTCAAGTTACATGCCACTCTTCCAGTGAGTGAAAGCCCCAAGGAAAAATGCCAGCCTCTTGAGTATATATATTCTGTTCAGGGTCAAAGGGTGTCACAACATAAACATGCGACTTAAGCCCACATGGTCTAAAAACTTCTGGTGTCACAAATATTTGACCCAAACCCATGTAAACTTGGCTTTCCCTTGAGTCAAGGAGGTCATCAAAGGCTCCTGATTTAATTAAACAAACAAAGGCTAGACTCTTCAAGGGCACTTGATTAAATAAGTGCTAAAAGGGAAAACAGTAAAAGAAAGTCCCACCTTAATTACTGACATAGCAGTCTAGGTGTCTTCCTTGACTCCTCACTCTCTCTCACTCCCCACATTTAATAAGTTGCCAAGCCCTATCATTTCTACCTTCATAACATCTCTCCTCTTTGCCCCCTTCTCTCCTCTGACAATGCCACTGTCTCTCATGCCCTCGTGGCTGGACTATTGCAATAGTCAGCTGGTTGTTTTTTCTTTCCCATGTCTCTCCTCAATCGAGTCTGTCCTCCCCTCAGCTGTCAATTGATCTTCCTTAAGTTTAGATCTTAATCCTGTTTGCCTCAGTTTCCTTATTTATACCTGAGGAGTTGGAGAAGGAAATGACAAACCACGCCAGTATCTCTGCCAAGAAAATTACAAACTGAGTCACAAAAAGTTATAGATGACTGAAAAATGACTGAACCTTGTCACCCTCCTATTCAGCATTCTCCAGTGACTCCCTTTTACCTCCAGGAACAAATATAAAATCTGTTTAGCTTTTAAAGCCCAGCATAATTTAACCCCTTTGGACCTTTCCAGTCTACTTACTCCTTAATCCCCTCCATATGTTCTACAATCCAGTAACACTGGCCCACTCTTCCTAACCTAAGACACTCCACCCATGATTGTTCCCTGGCTGCCCCCCGTGCCTGAAATTATATCTCTTCTTGTCTTCACCACCTAACTTCCTTCTGTTCCTTAAAATGTCAGATAAAATCCCACCTTTTGCGAGATGACTTTCCCAGGCTCTCATAATACTAATTCTGTCCCTCTGAAATTATAAGCAATTTGTCCGATCTATATCTTATATGTACATAGTTGTCTGCATGTCTCTCCTTCACCCTCCCACTAGGTTGTGAGATCCTTAAAGGCAGGGATTGTTCTTGCCTTTCTTTGCCTAATGGGGGTTTGGCACATGCCTAGACCATGCAAGATTATATCACTAATGTGGAAGACTCTGGGTGACCTGCCTCCAGGAGACCTATGCACAATTGGCCTTGGCCTACCCGGGGTTGGGAGCATCCATTTAATTGGCTTTCTAACTAGAACTGTTTGCATCTTTAAAACTCCATGAATGAGCAATCAATGCTTTTTCTGCATTCATATCGGAGCGTAAAGGATTGCCTCACAGTTGGTCACACAGTGTGGTGAGGGAGATGGGGGAGGGCCTGAGGGATTCCTCTTCCTCCCCCCATCCCCCTATGGGTCATGTGGCCCTGAGAAATGGACCTGGGGCTTTGGCCTTTCTTTTTTCTGTTGTAGGTGCAGGGAGTAGAGTCTATAACTTGGGCACTCAAGCCATAGGGATCTGGGCATCCAGGAATCCAGGTTTTGCGTTATAGCTAGTCCAGGAGCAAAGCCTTGAGGAGCAAGGGTTGGGATGCTGCCCAGCAGGGTTTTAGACTTGGAATTGTTGGGACTCAGGACAGGTAAGGCACTGGGTGTCCCTGGAGTCAGGGAGACCAGAGATCAAATTGGACCTCAGACACTTACTAGCTCTGTGACCCTAGGCAAGTCACTCAACCTCAGTTTCCTTTTTTGTTAAACAGGGATAATAATGGGACCTACCTCTCAGACCTGTGGTGAGCATCAAATGGATAATATTTGTGAAGTGCTTAGCACATATCTGGCATATTGTAGATTCATGTATAAATATTAGTTATGATTATTAATGAACTAAACCAAGGGCCCAATCCTCTCACTTCTCCTCCCCTCCCCACAGCCCCAGGTGGTGGATTGGGTGGGGAGAATGAATTTTGCCCACTCCTCCTTAAGGAACTCTTGTCTTTTCCCAGATCCATATATCTAGCCCCGATCTCTCAGACTGACTGAATTACATTCCCGCATAAGGAACAGAATATTGGAAAACCCACAGACATTTCAGATTCAATGTGTCTAAAACAGAGCTCTCTGTCACTCCACTCCAACTCTCCCCTCCTCCAAAATTTTCTTTCCCTTCCAATCATTCACATTTGCAAACTTAGTGTCATCCTTAACTCCTAATGATCCCTCATGTCACATATTCATTCAACTGTCAAATCTTATGGTTGCTGTTTCACAACATCTTTCAAATACCTCCTTTCTACCCATACCATCCCCTGGCTGGTGAAGGCCCTCATCACTTCTGACCTGGATTGTAGAAAGAGAACTCTTACTAGCCTCCCTATCTATACAACAACTGAGGAAATCAGAAGCTGAGTTACCCATGCCTTTTAAAAATATGATTATATGCACATACAGGATATGCATATATATGCCCCTGTACACAGGCATAGATGTGTACAGGTGTGTATATTATAGAGCTATGCATTTGTGTGTCTCTATTTTCACATCTTGGCTCTAGTTAACCTTTCTAATCTCATTATACATTACTCCACTTCCCCCACTCCATGGTCTATCCAAACTAGCACAAATGACACTCCATGTCCATTCAGTGTCTTTGTAGTGACTGTCTCCCAACCCTGAAATGTGCTCTTTTCTCACATCACAGAATCGTAGAATTTGAAATCTGGCAGGCACTCCAGCTGCCATCTAATTACACAATCCATACACTGAAAGAGTCCCCATCATAGCGTGCCTGACATGTGTTTGTCCAGCTTCTGTTTGAAGACTTCTACCTCTTAGCCCTTTCGTCACACAAGGTTCAGCTCAGTTATACCTTCAACATGAACATTCTCTTCCAGCTCCCAGTACCCTCCCTCCCAAAGCTACATTGTATTTACTTTTGTGTAGTCTGTATACATTTATATTATATGTGTTTTGTCTCCCACCCCCCACATTAGTATGTAAGCTCCTTGAGGTCAGGGACTATTTCACTTCTGTTTTTTTTTGTCCCCAAATCTTAGTACCTGGCTGTGACATAGTAAGTGCTTAATAAATGCTTCTTTACTATTTGAATGTAGCCCTATATTGCATTAGCTTTTTGGGTTGCCATGACATGCTCCTGGCTCTCTTCCTATTTTTGTGAAGGTCAGAACAGAAGTGGCCCCTTTCCAGTCATGGGATGCCTTCTGTTCACTGGGATCTTGCAGGTTCACTGATGGTGGTTCAGCAAGAACACTCATTTACCAGTTCTTCAGTATTCTGTGATAAAGTTAATCTGGGCCAAATGACTTGAATTCACCAAGGGCGCCTCGATACTCTCTTACTGTCCCCTTTTAAATATTTTGTTGCCTACTAAGGCAGTGTGGTATTGTGGCTAGAGGGCTGGTCTTGAAGTCAGGAGGAACAGAGTTCAAATCCTGTTTCTGACTCATATAGGCTGGGTGATCTCAGGCAAGTTCATCATTTACTTGCTTAACACTCGGGTAAAATCTCTACATCTTCCAAATTTCAGAGAACATGCTTACTTGAATTGGTGGAGACAGTTTCCTCACCTGTGAGTACCCTGTACCAACAAAATCACAAGTCCACTTCCCTGGAATCTTTTGTTCCATCCCTTCCAGTATGCATGGAATTTTCCTCGGCGGAGAAAACCAAAGTAAATTAAGAACTGGGTGCCTCTGCTTGGTTGACAGGTATCATCAACCCAGGTACCCCATGTAGAGGTTCTATCCTCTCTTTGAGCTCCCCTTTTCTTCCAATTAATGAAAAAGCCTTTCTTTAGCACTTCTGCTCTCGACATCATTGTTATAGAATCATGCCTTATGTTTGAATTATCCTCTTCTCCCTGATTTTGCTTCCACACTCTGTACATATCTTTAAAAAAAGATAGTTTAAGGGATCTCTGTGAATACAAAATGATCCCTGCAGCCAAGTGGACCTTAGATTCCTCACCTGTAAAACAAGGGCATTGGATTTAATAACCTCTTCAGTCCCATCCACTTAAATCTATAACCCCAGGAACTCTTGGTTTTTTCCCTATTGGACTGATTTCTCTTTATTGCATTCTTTTTTAGGTGATTTAAACTACTTTTTAATAACATTTGCTGTAGTAAAAGGCTCTTAGAGGGACACGTCCGTCTTCTCTCCTGTAGTCTGGGGTCTAGGAGAGATATCACAGAGGACTATGTGGAAGGGGCAATAACATCTTGAAAGGTTTCTATCCACCCTAGCCTGATTTCTTCTGTAGGAATTAATTCTAATGAACCCTCCCAATTCTCCTTCTGAACCCAGTGAAATGTGCTTCCTTCCAATCTAGGGTGCCTGTCAGGCTGGATTTCTTCTCTCTATGAGAGAATCCCCTTGTGTGAGGCTAAACTTTCAGGAACACCATACCCATCTCCTTCTTGTGGCATAGTTCACTGTTCAGCTCTCTCAGCTCAGTGACCCATTCATAGCATCATAGATTTAGAAGGCGAAGAGATTTCATTAGTCAACCAGAATCATAAAGTTGTAGCTTTGGAACTGAAAGGGAACTCATAGGCCATCTATTCCAATACCCTCATTATACAGAGAGGAAAATGAGGGCTGGAGAAGTTATGACTTGCCCAAAATCATGCAGAAAGGAGGCATCGGAAGCCACATTTGATTTCAGGTCTTTCATTTCCTAAGTCAATTCTCTTTGCAAGATAATGAACTAGTTAAATTCTCTCATTTTACATATGAGAAAACTGAGGCCCAGAAAGGTTAAGCATCTTGTCTAGAGTCATATAGATCATAAGTGGCACAGCTGGGATTAGAACAGCCACTCCCTCATTACTGTTATTATTCCTTCATTCCTGAAGAGGACCAATGACACCTTGAGGGTTATGTCTTGACTTTCATGTGAATTGGATTTAAGTGAGGCAGGGCTTGGCGAGGTCATCAGCCTCACTCTCTCCTTCAGAGTCATTGAAGTCCAGCGGCAAGACAAAGATCAAAATGACTGGTGATGGGCCAGGCTGCAATGGGTGACCTTGGCCTTCCTAAATTAAGGTCTTTCCCACGTCTCAGTTTGTCTGAGGCCGTGTCCATTCAATGACTAAAGGATTGGTAAGAAGTGAGACAAAAGATGGCTCAATTAAACATCACAAAGATATCAGTCTATGGGGGAAGAGACCCCAAGAGTTTCTGGCCAGAACAGAAAACAATCACTAAACCCAGTACACTCTTTCTACTGTACCATTTTGCTACCTTTTCCCTTTGAAATCTCCTCTGATCTCACTCCCTGACTCCAAAGTCTCAGGGGGAAGGTACATAGAATTTGGTGGGACTTCCCAAGATCTTGAAATCTCTGATCTAGAGAACAAGGCCAGTTGGTCAATCAATCAGTAAGCATTTATTCAGTGCCTACTGTGTGCCAGGCACTGGGCTAGTCTCTGGGGATACAGAGACAAAAGCCACAGTCCCTGCAATCAACAGACTTAATTCTCTTGAGGGAGAAAACATATAAATGTAAACACATACCACAAGTAAACAAATAGAATGGTTCTCCTACCCAAGACCCTATTACGTTTTCATTTGGGAACATCATTTCCCCCTACTTTGTTGTAAGTCCCATAAAGGTAAGGATTGTTTCATGCCTATTTTTTTCTACTCTGGTACATGCATATTTGCTTCCTTTTGTGTAGTATTCTTCCACTAGATTGTGAGGTCCTTGAGGGCAAGGACTCCTTTTCTTATTTGTAGCCCCAGTGATTAGCAAAGTTCCTGGAACATAGGTGCTTAGCAAACACTTATCTATGTTTAGCCTTACTTGTTCAATAGTCTGATAGTAGGAACCAGACTGTGTCTTATTACAGCGATTCTTAGCTGGTTTTGTGTCATATACCCCTTTGGCAGCCTGGTGAAGCCTTTGGAACCCTTCTCAGAATAGTGTTTTAAGATAATTAAAAGAAGTGCTAAATTTTAATTAGAGATTAATGAAAAAGATAGAATTTCCTTCCCATTCAAATTCATAGACAATCCTGGAACTGATCTATGAACTCCACCTTAAGAACCGCTTAAATCTCTTTATATCAAATGCAACACTTGGTAGTGCTGATTGCAAAGGGATTCATTAAACGTCAGTTAATTGATTTCTATAATGTGATTGTAAGTTATTAGGGTAGAAGCAAGTGCCCTTCTCCACTCCTTGGCCACTCCAGCCAAGGAGACCTAATTCTTCTCTCCTCTAACATTAGACTTGCCCTATTGTTGGGCCATAGTCCATCTCATGTTTTCATTGGAAAGTCCCATCAAGCTTATAACAGCTCAGAATAAAAATAGAACTTAGAGTAGACCAGAAGGGACCCTAGAGGTCATGTTGCCCAACATTTCACTTTCCAAATGAAGAAATGGATAACAGAGAGGTTGATTCACTTGCACAGTGTCACACTGGGCCTAAGCTGGGCTTTGAATGTAGTTTCTTCAGGTCCAAATACAATGTTCTTTTCAATGCATTGTACTATTTTTACTTCCTTCTCTTTTTCCTAAATTGCTCTCCTTCAGTGAGGTCATCTTTTTGGGAGGTTGCCTTCCTGTGGTTGAGCCCCTTTTCTTGCCTAGACCCGGCCAAACCCAGGGCCACCTTTCTCCATGACTTCTAGTCCAGGAGAATTCATCCAGGTATACAAAGGGTTTTTAGAGTCATTTGTGCTATGTGGTTTTGGACTAGAATACAAAAAAAATTATCTAAGAAGCATTGGAAGAAATTTTTTTTCCCTAGCAATATTCAGATTTTAAAAATCTTTAAATTCTGCTGATTCTTTGAAATGAAGGGAATTAAATTATATCTATGCTTTGTGAGAGGATTAAGGGGATATCCATTTCCTCACACCATAGCAGCAATGTGCTTTCCTTTTAAATATTCCAATACATTTGTTAAAAATGTATCTTTCTGAAAAATAATGGTGAAATTCTTGATTACCATGAAGCTTACATGGGATTTCAAGTTATCCACCCAAACTAATTAAGCAAAATTATCCTAATTTGTTTATTATGTTAATGATCTGAATTAATTTATAGTAATTCCACATGTATTACTAAAGATTTATTATGTTTCCTACTAAATGACTTAAGAGCGATAAATCCCATGGTTAAATGTAATTAGTGGAGACATATTTATCGAAAGGGATAATTACATCTGATAAAAGTTCTTCAGTTAGGCTTAATTAAAACAGATTATCCCCCCATAAATGAAAAGTAAATATGGTGATTACTAGGTAGGTTTTCATTGCAAAAAAATAAATATCTCAGCATTGAAATTTTCTAAAAGGGGTAGGAAAGCAGACCATGTAACTGATTACTTCCCAATAAACTATGATTAATAATCCCAGGGAAACAGGCATTTTCCAGGAGTAAACATTTTGCTGCTTAATGACTAGAGGGGAGACACGGCTCAGGAAGATATGTCATTAACTCATTTTTAAAGTGGACGGTTGCTATTCTCAAAGGCAGTCAGCAGTGTTTGAATAAAATTGCATTTTTCCTCCAAGATTTATCTCTAGCTCAGTTCAGTGGCAGTGTTTGGCGGGGGGGGGGGGGGGGGGGGGCGGGCTGTTTCGGGGAAATTGTTGCTAACCACTCAGGAAATAAACTTTTCTGTAATAACATAGATTATGCTCATTAGGGCTATGCTCATTAGTGAATTCTAATGCTAATAGTCTCCTGAATATTCTATGAAGATTGTTTGTATAAGGTGGAAAATACCTGCTGGCCTACTGTAAGGTATTCATGCATTGCTCTGGCATCCACCTTTGGAATGTGGGCATTGGCAGCCTTGGTTAGTAGCTTTTTTCCTCCCACCAGTACGATCTACCCTGTCATCATCACTCTAGGCTCCACCATGCAGAAAGATTTTTCTTTGTATACATTGTAGAGCTGTTGTTGTTTGTCCTTCCTTCTTGAAGATGACCAATGATATCATGAGGGTAATGTCCTGACTTGTGCATGACTTGGATTTAAGTGAGGCAGAGCTGTGTGAGCCTTCAGCCTCATTCTCTCCTCCAGAGTCATCAAAGTCTAGTGCAAGGCATAATTCAAGATGACAGGTAATGGAGGGACGGGGAGGAGGCTGAATGATCTGACAGCCTATAGCCAATTGCGATTTGCCCCATTGAAAGGATTCTAGAATATGAAATCAGAATCAATAAGACAGACAGACATACTTACGTAGCTATCAATACAAATATAGATACAGACATAAACAGACAGATCAGATATAGATAGATATGAATATAGAGATGATTCAGATATCAAGATAGATACAGATAGAGATACAGAGATAACATATAGACAGATATATAGATGATATAGATATATAAATATACAGATGACATAGACATATAGATGACATCAATATAGATTATATTTATATGTAGACATAATCAAAATTATATCATGATAATACTAACAAGAATCAAACTGAGAATGCTTCTTTTTGTCCCCTTTTATTTTCACCAATATCTTTGGTCTTCACTTCCTTCCTCCCTTCCTCATCCCCCTTTCTGGCTTTCTCTTCACAATAATGAAACACAGATCAGGAAGAATTCTGAGTGATAAAGTCTTTGTGAAGAGCAAATCACCATTAGTGTTAATTAAAATGGAAGTTATAAATGTAACTTTTAAAGAACAAGAAAATTTTGCATTTAACACCTGCCCTCTTGGGCAGTGAGGGGGAAAGGGAAGAAGAGAAAATACGTCACTGTCTTTTATTAGCTCTCGTGGAGAGAATAGTTTTCCAGATATTAGTTAGTTTCTGGTCCAACCTTTCTTCAGGGTCCTGACAGATGGCAGTGGTGACAGCAGTGGCATGGGCGCAGCTAGTGAAGCATGGGCCACATCAGCCAGCTGCCTCCATGAAATTCCCTACTTCTCTTCTTCCATCTGTCTTAAAACACAAAGGAATGCTAGCCCTGATGGGATAGGGAGACCCATGCTGCCCATCCTGTTGGGCTCAATTCAAGCCTCTGCATGCTTGTTCATTTTTAATTCTTTCTCTGAAGTTTTCACTCTACCTTTCAGGAAAACACACAGGACTGTCTTTTCCCAGGGCAGTGGCATCCTTGCTATTTCCAGTACAGATAGGCTCTGGAAATCTGACTTCTGCCCATAGAAACTGCTATCCAAGGGCCCTGTTAAAAGTATATTAGAATGGAAATACATTTTGTATGATTTCACATGTATAATTGATATCACATCCTACTTCTGCTACTCCTAGCTTAGTGACCCCAAGGCTCCTGCTGAGCTTTGGAGTTTCCTCATCATTAGAATAGGAATAAAATTGCCTTACTCAACCTCACTCCCAGATTTGTTCTGAGGAGCAAATGAGATGATGTGTATAAAATGCTTTTCAATTATAAAATATTGCACAATGAGGCATTTCTATGAATATATGTGTAGGTAGAGCTCTTCAGTCATTTTTCAGTTGTGTCCAACTCTTTGTGACCCCATTTGGGGTTTTCTTGGCAGATACTAGAGTGGTTTGCCATTTCCTTTTCCAGTTCATTTTACAGATGAGGAAACTGAGGCAAACAAGATTAAGTGACTTGCCCAGGGTCACACAGCTAATAAGTATCTGAGGCTGAATTTGAAATTAGGAAGATGAATCTTCTTGACTCTAGGCCTGGCATTCTTTCCACTGTGTCACCTAGTTGCCTATATATACATATAAATATATATATACACACATAGACATATGTGTGTGTGTGTGTGTGTGAGAGAGAGAGAGAGAGAGAGAGAGAGAGAGAGAGAAATATAGATTAGGCAAACTGCCAGAGAATGGGAGCAGAGTGGGCCTTGATAAAGAGAAGGGTCATCTTTTGGTCAGAGACTGGAGCAAAGAAATTAAGAATGGAGAATGTCAAGGGGTTTTGACATGTGTAGAAGGGAAGCGAAAGTTCAGAATAAATGGCTTATCTTTATTCACTCATGAATGAAATAAGATATGTTGATAGGGTGGTAGAGGTGGGGGATGGTGTAGGATGCTTGAAGAGAGAAGGGAAGTTGTGGTAAATGCTGTGGGAAGGATGAAAGAGAATCAGCTGGGATAAGTAAAAGGATCACTTCATGGCAGTGAGGACTCAGATCAATTTTAGCTGACTCAATCAACATAATTATTCAAAAATATTGAACATGAGCTATAGAGAAGAAGGAAAAGTGAATAGATTAAGCATTTATTAAGTGCCTACTATGTGCTGGACACTGTGTTTTACAAGCACTTTATAAATGTTATCTAATTTAATCCTTACAAAAAACCTGAAGTTAGGTGTTGTTATTATCCTCATTTTACAGTGAGGAAACTGAGGCTGACAGAGATTAAGTAACTTGCCCAGGATCATACAGCTAGGATGCATCTGATGCTGAATTTGAACTCAGGTTTCCTCAACTCCAGGACCAGCTCTGTTTCCTAGCTGCTTCAATGAGGAAGGGGACTGTGTCTGTGAGCCACGGTGGGGTAGAGAAGGGTATTCGACTTCCCCTACCATTCTGGATATTCTTAGCAAGAATAATTAGAAAAAATAGGAAGCTATTGTTATTTCTTAACCCCTTGTAAAGCCATGATGCAATCAAAATTGTTCTCTCCTGGGTCACGGAGGATTTCCCCACTGCCAAATACAGTAGGTTTTAATTGTCCCTATCCTTGTTTTCCATGTAGCTTTTGTCACTCCTTCCTCTTGACCAGAGGTTCCCAAAGTTATTTGGCCTACAGCCCCCTTTTAAAAGAAGTTACTCAGACCCCCCCTTCTTCCCCTGCAAATCTCCTTTCTTTAATCCTTTAACTTTTTTTTAAAATTTGCATCATTTCAAAAATTTATAAAATATATTTTTAAAAATGATGTATCTTAAATTTAACAATCTATTATCATTTTGTGTTTTTTCTTGCATTGAAA
Source organism: Trichosurus vulpecula (assembly GCF_011100635.1). NCBI lineage: Eukaryota > Metazoa > Chordata > Mammalia > Diprotodontia > Phalangeridae > Trichosurus > Trichosurus vulpecula. The sequence goes on along the minus strand of NC_050581.1, from coordinate 184,573,375 downwards.
TTTTGATGATGCAATATTGCATGATGTAACCATATAGTATCATATTGTGAACTAGTCATTACATGCATATATTCCTGTTGATGCATGCTGGACATCCCGACAATTCACAACAGGCTCACCTGCCAACACTTTCCTGTTAAGACCTGTCTGCGGATTTTGCGTGTTTAGTTGAAAAATAATGTAATCACTATGGCTTTAACTCTGTTACACAACAGATGAAACACATACAAACTGTTTTTCAAAATTTTCTTTTCTTCTTTCCTTTTGTTATGCTTCTACAGCCCCTTTATTTTTATTCAAAACACCCCATTTGTGCCCAAGGCTACTATTGCCCCCAGGATCATTGCAGCTCCCCGACCCCCATGGTATTGTCCACTTTTAGAATCTGTGCTCTTGACTACTCTCTCTTACTTCAGCTTTGTAATCCCTGCTATCTATTGGTTTTTCAGCCACCTGTCTGTCTATCCTCCTTATCCGTCCCATTTGCTGAATCATCATCCACATCTTTCCCCTAATTATGGTTGCCTACGTACATCAGTTCTGGATACCACCATTCAAAAAGGACTAGGATGAGCTGGAGAGCATCCAGAGGAGGGGAACTAATTGTAGAAGGGCCTTGAGATTTTACCATATGAAGACCAATTAAAAGGCTGAGGGTTGTTTATCTTGGAGGAAAAAAAATCAGAAGAGAGTTTGGGAAATGCCAAGTATTTTCAGGGCTGTCACGTGGAAGAAATATTAGTCTTGTTATACCTGACTCCAAAGCTCAGAATCAGAAACAAGGGGTGGGAGCAGTAGAGAGGAAAAAGTTCCTAAGAACTAGAGCTGCCCCCAAAGTGGAATGGACTGCCTTGGGAGGTGGTTGATCTCTCCTCCCTAAACCTTTTCCAATAAAGAATGGATGACTACTTGTGGGTTACATTGTAGGGAAGATTTGTTCTCAGCCATGGGTTGGACAAGATGGCAATTGAGATTTTGTTTACAAATCCATTTGGTCTTGGTGCCTTTTTGCTTGTCAACTCATAAATCTCCCTTTCATTTTCTCTCTCTGGTATGAGTTTATTCAGGTTATCTATCTCCTGTTCTGTCAATTGGGGTATTTTATACTCTTGTGAATATTCATCATTTCTTTTATATTTTCAGCTTGTTGGGATATGACTGGGTATAAGAGTCTCTGATGATTTTCTTTATTTCTTGTGCATTTGTTATAATCTTCTGCTATTTGATTTTGGTAATTTCATTTTCCTTTTTTCTTTTTTTGATTAAATTTGTTAATAGTTTCTCCATTTTGTTGTCTTTTTAAAAAAGTTCTTCATTTTTCATTAATTCAACTCTTCTTTTGCTCTTTACTTTGTTAATTTCCTCTTTATGTCTTATGATTTGTCATTTTATACTTGATTTGGGGGTATTAATTTGTTCATCTTCTAATTTTTTTAGCTACAGACTCAACTCATTAATCTCCTCTTTTCTCTCTTGCTAACATAAATGTTGGGAAATACAAGTTTGCTTCCAACAACTGCTTTAGTTTCCTGCTGTCAGTTTTGATATATTGTTTTTATGTTGTCTTTATCTTTAACATAATTTTATTTATTTCTAAAACTTTTTCTTTGACCCAACCACTATTTTGACCCAACCACCTGCATATTTTGATGCTATGTCCCTTGATTCCTGCCAGGTTTTTCAATTATGGTCTTTAAAAGTAGTGTTTGTAATTGCTTTTCTGAATTTCTAATTTTGTTAGTCCCTAGAGTTTGATTCATTTTGGAGATAGATTCTATATGTATTTGAGTAAAATGTGCGTAATCTCTTTTTCCTATTTAGTTCTTTCCACATTCCAGTCCAGTTTGTTTTATTTAGCTTTTTGCTTAATTTGTCACATTCTATCCACTAGACGAGGCATCCCATACTATCTTTATTTCTAAATACTTTTACAATTCCCATCAATTAATTATACATACTAGAAAGCACAAGTACAAGCTATGTCCTATTGGAATTCAGAGAAAGGCAAGATCGAGAAAGGGCATCAAGAGGAAATGACATTTGCAGGAAGAAACCTCTTCGAGGGAGAGTAGGATTTCAACAGTCAGAGATGTAGGGAAAGGAGATGCAATTCAGGAGTGGTGAATGAAATGAGCAGAGGCATGATAGTGGGGAAACACATGGTATGTCAAATGATTGCTTAATAATCCAGTTTGGCTGGACCATAATGAATAAAATGCAGTGAATGAGAACAAAATACTAGATTGAAAGGGGCTTGAGGGTCAGATTAAAGGGACTTCAGCTTTGAAAAGCACAGGGTAACATGGAGTGGTGTTACCAAAGTTGAGCATTTGGGTGACTAAGCAGGAAGGACCTGTTTTGGTTTTTCACAAAAATCCTGTGAGGTCATCAAGGTTGGTTTTCCTCTCATCCACATGTCTTCCCATTGATTCAATGGTCACTGATGACCCCCCTGCCCCCCACCCCCCCGCCACCAATCTTTACTCTGTTCTGACTCCGGACAGCTCCACCTGGATGTCTCATAGACATCTCGAATTCAATGCGTCCAGAAATACAGCACATGATATTTCCCTGAAATCCTCTCTACTCCAAACGTATTCATTTCAGTGGAAGTCACTTCCATTCTTCCAGTCAGCCAGGTTTGCCACCTGAGAATCATGCTTGATTGACTTCTTTGTCTAGATGACCTCTTCCCCACCCCTTCACACACACATACACACGCACACACACACACACACACACGCGCACACACACACACACACACACACACACACGCACAATCTAATCAATGGCCAAATCTTATCAATTCTGCCTCCATAACATCTCTCACACCTGGATAGGTGTCCACACAAACACCCTATTTCAGTCCCCCAAGTAGCTCTTACTTTGATTACTCTAAAAAAAACCCATCCTAATTGGTCTCCCATCTTCCATTCTATTCCCTTTCCAATCTAATCAGTTACAGGCAGTGCAGCGAATAGAATGTTAGATTTGAAATAGGGAGTCCTGAGTTCAAATGTTGCTAATTTCATTCCAGTGACTTTGGGCAAGTCATGTAACTAAACTCTGTGTGCCTCAGTTTCTTTATTTTTCAAAATATGGGGATATTAGTTGTACCTACTTCCCAGTGTTGTTGAGAGGATAAAATGAGATATTTGTGAAGCACTTTGCAAACCTTCAAGAGCTATATCAATGTTAACTGTGTTCCAAGACACCAGTATAACGCTGTACCTTCCCCACTTAAAGATCTTAACTGGTTCCCAGTTGCTCTCAGTACAGAATGTATATTTTTAAGATTGGTAAGCCCTCTAAAATCTGTCTACTGCTTAGATGTCTAGACTCTTACTCTCTTTCAAGCACTCTGTGTTTTAGTCAACTGGCCTATGCATTGTTCTTCAGACTTGATGTCTCGTCTTCTACCTTCATGCTTCTGTCTAGGGCATCTCTCATGCTCAGAGTGGACCCCCCTCTTATCTCCTCTTAGAATTCCTAGTTCCCTTCGAGGCTCAGTGAATGTACTACCTTCTATGGGAAGGTCCCCCTTATTGTTAGTGGTCTCTTTACCCCCAAATCATCTAGGACCGACTGATCTGTTTGCACTTTGGATTTCTTTAGTCTAATCCCAATCCTATTAGACATAGTCGGTGGTGCAGCAGATAGACAGCTGGGCCTGGAGTCAAGAAAACCTCAATTCACACCCAGCCTTGGAAACTTATTATCTGTATGACCTTGGGCAGATCACTGAGCCTCGTCTTCCTCAGTTTTCACAACTGTAAAATGACAATCATAATAGCACGCACCTCACAGGGTTATAGTGAGGAACAAATGAAATAATTCTAAAAATAGCCCTTAGCACAGTGCGTGGCACATAGTAAGTGCTGTATAGATGCTTATGCCTTTCCCCTATCCTATCCCCAAGCTTCTTAAGAATAATCAATGCTGGGGGCGGAGCCAAGATGGCGGCTGGTAAGCACGGACTAGAGTGAGCTCCCTACCCGAGTCCTTCCAAAAACCTATAAAAATGGCTCTGAACCAATTCTAGAACGGCAGAACCCAAAGAACAGCAGAGGGAAGCAGGGCTCCAGCCAAGGACAGCCTGGATGGTCTCTGGGTGAGGTCTATTCCACACGGAGCTGGGAGCTGGGAACGGAGTGGAGCAGAGCCCAGCCTGAGCGGCATGGACGATCCAGACCAGAAGCCAGGCGGAGGGGGCCCTAGCGCCCTGAATCAGTGAGCTGCGGCAGTTACCAGACCCCTCGACCCACAAACACCAAAGACTGCGGAGAAGGTTAGTGGGAAAAGCTGCGGGAGTGGAAGGAGTTCGCAGTTCCGCTTCCAGCCCTGGGGGCAGCGGAGGTGGGGCAGCTACAGCTGTTGTTACTTCCGGCCCCAGGCCCACCTGGTGGGAGGAATTAAGTGGCAGATCAGAGCAGGAGTGCAACAGCCTGCTGAAGATCTAAGCCCAGTCTGGACTGGGGGTCCTTGGGGAAGGAGGAGTGCGGCTCTGACAGAGCTGGCACCTCCCCCCCAAACGTAGAACATAGAACTCGTTAGTCTACAAGCAGTCATACCCCACTGAAAAACTCAAGGGTCAAGTTAGTTGGTTGGGAATATGGCCAGGCAGCGAAAACGCGCCCAGATTCAGTCTCAGACTTTGGATTCTTTCTTTGGTGACAAAGCAGACCAAAACATACAGCCTAAAGAAGACAACAAAGTCATAGAGCCTACAACCAAAGCCTCCAAGAAAAAATGAACTGGCCCCAGGCCATAGAAGAACTCAAAAAGGATTTGGAAAAGCAAGTTAGAGAAGTAGAGGAAAAATTGGGAAGAGAAATGAGAAGGATGCGAGAAAACCATGAAAAACAAGTCAATGACTTGCTAAAGGAGACCCAAAAAAATACTGAAAAATATACTGAAGAAAACAACATCTTAAAAAACAGACTAACTCAAATGGCAAAAGAGCTCCAAAAAGCCAATAAAGAGAAGAATGCCTTGAAAGGCAGAATTAGCCAAATGGAAAAGGAGGTCCAACGGACCACTGAAGAAAATACTACTTTAAAAATTAGATTGGAGCAAGTGGAAGCTAGTGACTTTATGAGAAATCAGGATATTATAAAACAGAACCAGAGGAATGAAAAAATGGAAGACAATGTGAAATATCTCCTTGGAAAAACCACTGACCTGGAAAATAGATCCAGGAGAGATAATTTAAAAATTATTGGACTACCTGAAAGCCATGATCAAAAAAAGAGCCTAGATACCATCTTTCAAGAAATTATCAAGGAGAACTGCCCTGATATTCTAGAGCCACAGGGCAAAATAGAAATTGAAAGAATCCATCGATCGCCTCCTCAAATAGATCCCAAAAAGAAATCTCCTAGGAATATTGTTGCCAAATTCCAGAGCTCCCAGATCAAGGAGAAAATACTGCAGGCAGCCAGAAAGAAACAATTTGAGTATTGTGGAAACCCAATCAGAATAACCCAAGATCTGGCAGCTTCTACATTAAGAGATCGAAAGGCTTGGAATGCGATATTCCGGAGGTCAATGGAGCTAGGATTAAAACCTAGAATCACCTACCCAGCAAAACTGAGTATCATGTTCCAAGGCAAAAGATGGAGTTTCAATAAAATAGAGGACTTTCAAGCTTTCTCAGTGAAAAGACCAGAACTGAATAGAAAATTTGACTTTCAAACACAAGAATCAAGAGAAGCATGAAAAGGTAATCAAGAAACGGAAATTGCAAGGGACTTACTAAAGTTGAACTGTTTTGTTTACATTCCTACATGGAAAGATGATGAGTATGATTCATGAGACCTCAGTATTAGGGTAGTTGAAGGGAATATGCATATATATGTATATATGTATGTATATTATATATATATGTTTATGTATATATATAAGTGAATGTGTATGTATGTATATATCTATGTGTATATGTATGTATGTGTATATATATGTGTTTATATATGTATGTATGTGTATATATATATATATATATATATATGTAAAAGAGAGAGAGCAGACACAAGGTGAGTTGAAGATGAAGGGAAGATATCTAAAAGAAATAAAATGAAATTAAGGGATGAGAGAGCAACATACTGAGAGAGGGAGATAGGGAGAGGTAGAATGGGGTGGATTATCTCGCATAAAGGTGGCAAGAGGAAGCAGTTCTGTGGGAGGAGGGGAGAGGGCAGGTGAGGGGGGAATGAGTGAACCTTGCTCTCATCAGATTTGGCCTGAGGGGGAATACCATACATACTCAGTTGGGTATCTTACCCCACAGGAAAGAAGAGGGAGGAAGATAAAAAAAAAATAAAAGGCGGGGGGATGATGGAGGGGAGGGCAGATGGGGGTGAAGGTAATCAAAAACAAACACTTTGGAAAGGGGACAGGGTCAAGGGAGAAAATTCAATAAAGCGGGATGGGTTGGGAAGGAGCAAAATGTAGTTAGCCTTTCACAACATGAATATTGTGGAAGGGTTATACATAATAATACATGTGTGGCCTAGGTTGAATTGCTCAACTTCTTAGGGAGGGTGGGTGGGAAGGGAAGAGGGAAGGGAATTTGGAACTCAAAGTTTTAAAATCAGATGTTCAAAAACAAAAAAAGTTTTTGTATGCAACTAAAAAATAAGATACACAGGCAATGGGGCGTAGAAACTTATCTTGCCCTACAAGAAAGGAAGGGAAAAGGGGATGAGAGGGGAGGGGGGTGATAGAGGGGAGGGCTGACTGGGGAACAGGGCAACCAGAATATACGCCATCTTGGAGTGGGGGGGGAGGGCAGAAATGGGGAGAAAATTTGTAATCCAAACTGTTGTGATAATCAATGCTGAAAACCAAATATGTTAAATAAATAAATTGCATTTAAAAAAAAAAACAAATAAGAAAAAAAAAAGAATAATCAATGCTGCGCTTTCTTCTTTTTATCCTCTGGTCCTCAAGCGGTGCTTTGCACATAGTAGGTCCTTACTAAAAGTTTATTGAATTGAATTGAACTTTGGTTATGAAGTTGTGAAGCTGGGACTTGAACACAGGTTTTATGACCATCCCATGTGTGTAGGATTGTAAGACCATTGATCCAGAGGCGGAAGGGCATCTTATAGTTGAGTGTATTGGCTTGCCTCAGGTCACACAGGTAAGAAACAGTGGAGTCTGGATTTTATCTCAGGTCTTCAAACTCCAAATCCAGTGTTGGAGTGAAAGAGATAACATGTAAAGTGCTCTGCACACCTTAAAGTGCTACGTAAATGCTATAATTATTGTAATTAATATTTGCCTCTCTGAAAATATCAAAATTTATGGCTATGACATTTCACCTCGTTACATCCTCCTGAATCTCCAAAGAATCAAGTTACCTGCCCCCCCAAATCAGCGGCTTTGGTTAATAGGCCCTTCAGCCCCCCAGAGGTGAAGCTCAGTGGTTAGGGAAAAGCCCTGTTCTTCTATCCAGTTTCTTCAGAAAAGACATCAAATCCCTGATTATTCTGTGTGAACATGAAATATGAGTTTTTCAAGATGAATTGTAAAGATTATTCCTGTTGCCTCGAAAATTCCTCCTTGTCGACACTGATTATTAATGTGACGATCTTTGCTTGGTCTATTTTCAAAGTATTGTGTTTTTAGTGTTATAATTTAAAGGTGTGGCCCTCAAGCTTTTGGGACGAGGATGGTTTAAATTCCATTACTGCAGTTTCCAAAAAACTGTCCAAACTCTCTGGTTGTATTTAAATTAGGGATGTAACAAAGTTAGTTCCAAGAAGTGGGCCACATCTTTCCACTTGAATTACTCATGGCGTTCATCACCATTCTCTGACTTAATAAGAATAGCTTGCATTTGTATATGATTTTGTGATTTTAAACTACTTTACAATTATGTCTCATTTCATTCTCACAACAACCCTTGAGAGTAGATGCTAGGATTATCCGTATTTTACAGATGAGGAAACTGAGGCAAATAGCAGTTAAGTGACTTGCTAAGGATCACACAACTAGTAAGTGTCTGATTTGTGCCAGGTTTGAACTCAGGTCTTCCTGACTCTTGTCCAGAGAGCTCTGTCCACCGGGCCAGTAGCTGTCATTTGTTAGATCTTGGTTGGCTCCCTAATGACGCACCATATTATCAACTGCTGTTGAAAAGTTTAAAAATATTTTACGTGCCATTTCTTTGCTATCATATGTTACACAAATTTGGGGGTGGGGTTGTATTGGCTGTAATAAGATAGGATCTGTTTATCACTGAGGCAACTGGGTGGCACAGTGCAGAGTGCTGAGCCTGGAATTAGGAAGGCCTAAATTCAAATTCAGTCTCATGCTCTACCAGCTGTGTGACCTTGGGCAAGTCACTCTTTTGGCCTCAGTTTCCTGGTCTGTAAAATGGGGATAATTAATAGCACCTACCTTCCAGGGTTGTTGTGAGGATTGAATCATATAATATTGGTAAAGCCCTTTGCATAGTGCCTGGTACATAGTAAACACTATATAAATGCTAACTATTATCATTAATATCCAATGAGAAAACATACACAAAGTGCATCACAAACCTTAAATTACTATAGAAATGGTAGTTCTAACTGAATTAGCTATTCTGGGCTTATTGGATGAATCAGGATACTGTATCGAGATTAAAAACAAAACAAAACAAAATTAAACTATACTCTAATTAAAAACAACAATAAAACCCTTTAGTAATGGAAATCAAAGAATTTTAATGATTAATATTAGCTAGGCTAAAACACTTTAAGATTTGTGAAATATTTTATATACTTTGTATCATTTTGTTCCTAAAGCGGTGTAGGTAGTATTATTCCATTATCATCCCATTTTCCACATGATAAAACGGAGACTGAGAGAGATTGAGTTTCTGAATGTTATACCTTTAGTCAGTGATAAGACTAGGAGTCAATTAAAGGCCTTCTGAATCTCAATTCTAATTTCTTTCTATTATGACTGACATTATAATAGTTACACAAGCCATTATTTGATGTGGCTAGTAAGAAAAAGACTGGGTTATTAGTCTTGTGATAGCTTCTCCACTATGGTTCCTCTCCAAGTGTTCTTTATGCCATTTCCATGATTGGAATCAATCACATACTTTCAAGTGGCTTCAAGCATGTCCTCCTCATATTTTCTTTGGGAACTACACACCACCCCAGAAGCCTACGTGAAATCCAACAGGTAGTAATCTGCCCAGTTTGCAAGGCAGACAAGGTCGAACAGTGGAAGAAGATCTTTGGTTTCCAGTCTAGCTGAGAGAGATGGGGCCAGGAGGGGAACAAATGGTAGCCTGGACTAAGCCCTGGATCCCTATTCACCTGGGTTCTGTGCTTGTTGTTGTGTCTCTGTGTTCCTATACAGGTACCAGGCTGTGTGAGTTCCTTTAGCCTGCAGTGTCCAGCTAAGAGTCCCCAATTTTGCTTGGAAAGAAAGTAACCTAATTCCCTGTTCTGATGAACTTGATATATTTGATTCCTGCTATTGTGTGGAGGTGACAGGGTTAGTTCAGAGTGAGAAAATAGGACCAGAGACCAGCATTTCTGGAAAAAAACATGGTGGCTTTGGGAAATGGGGGGTGAGAGTCTTGGTGTTTTTTACTTAGCATTTCACTTTCAGAAAATGCCTTTTGCTTTACTCCAATAACATGTGACTTAGGCTGGTTTCCTTGGGTTAATGCCAATGGGGCCTCAGAAGCTTTGGCTTGAAATACACATTTATCCACTGAGTTCCATAAATTAAGTAGCTAACTGGGAGGCCTGTTATAAAAATAGACTTTTCATTGGATAAAATTTTGTTGGGACATTGTCATAAAGCAAGTAGATAGATATAATGATTATAGTTGCATAGTTTCTTTATATCTACATGCACAAACTGGTATCTCTATCTTCCACTGGCTTTTTCAGAAGCCATTTAATTTACTTAGTGTAAAAATGAAACATCGTTCAAGAATAGCATGAGTTTTACCCAGGAGGATTTAGAGTTATTCATATTTCCCTGTATTCTGGTAGATTTCTGCTTACACCTGCAGGGGGTCAGCCCCTAAAGAATTCTTTCATGGACCAGAAAATGTTTCACTCTTTAATTAATAGTATGTGTAAAACGTGTGTTCCCTTGACTCTATAATTGGCTAACAGTGACCACAGGCTGCTGCTGATGTCCCCAATTACTCCCTTGCCCTTCCTTTTGAAGACGTGCTTGGCAGAATAAACCTCTAATTAGGTTGCTGTACAGAATCATCTTTAACCTGTGCAAACCCAACCAATACGAAATGACAAAGCCCTGATGGTTGAGCAGTCAAATGAGGTCTCCACTGTTTCTCAGCATGAAGTCCTATTTTATTCTTACATTTTAGTAGTCATAGATCACCTGAATCCATTTAGATTCGGAATGTTAGAAGATCTATGTTATTATTGTCAAAGTAAATATCATAATCATGCATTTCCAATGCCCTCCCCCACTCCCTGTCTTTTTTTTTAGAGTAAAAGATAAATCAAGTGCTTAAGTCCTCCTATCTGCATTGCTCATTGACTTTATCATTATTAATATTTGCTCTTCCTGGAACATGGCTGGCATATTAATGGTGTTGCCTTCTTCAACATTGTTCTCTTGCATCCAGATCTCTGATTTGACTCAATCACACACTTCCACAGGAATCAGTTTCAGGTCTAAGTGGTTTCTGGGAGTTAGAGAGATGGCTAATTTTGCTTCCTTAAGTGTGTAATTCTTTTTAAAAATTTGTTTTCCAAAAATTCTAGAAGGATAGACTTTTCTAGCTTCTGCTAGAGAGAAAAAATGACTGATTGATTGAACCAGTTAAAGCTATTATTAACCATTCATGAGTTTAAAAATGCAAAATCCTCTTATTTATTATCTCCTTAAAGTTCAACTTAATTTTCCAAGGTATTTTATTTCCTCTGACCTCATTTCTTTAAAACAAAGTTCAACTACAGAGGGGATGATTGAATAACATGTATTAGAAAATCCCAATTTCTTATCTCTCTTTTTAAATGAAGGATGTTTCATGTGATTTTCTTAATTCTGTAGTTCAGCCCTAATAAAAAATTTCTGAATCTAAAGTACTTTCCCTTTAAAAGTGAAATTGCTTTAAAAAATTTTCCCTTGATGGTAAGAGTAGAATACAAGAATGGAAATGAATGAGCAGTTTATTCAAAGTGATTCCAGTTCTTTCATTGCCTTCCAATCCAAGATGATTACATCTAGGGAAATTCATTTAAATCATACACATTAATGGCCTAACTAGAATTTTAGGTTTAAAAAAAAACTATGAGAAAATATTCAGTAAGGTCCCAGAATTATTCGGAGCTCTTTCCCCATGGTTAGGAATCCAAATTAAGTTGCCACAATTTTGGAAACAGGATTTTTTTCAAAATGTAAAATTTTATCACCCAGTCAAACTTCCAGATAGACTGGATGGGAGGCTGCTCAATGGGTCCAGGTTTTAGTTCTGGTGAAAACATCCCTTCTGACAGCATAGCTCTTCTCTTGCTCTGGTTAAGCTTTTATATTAGACCTACTATGTGCCAGGCACTGTACTAAGTGACTTACAATTTACAATGGAAAGTGAGAGCTAGTATTATTCCCATTTTATAGTTGAGGAAACAGGAAAATCGGGGTTAAGTGACTTGCCAAGAGTCATAAAATTAATGTCTGGGTCTGGATTTAGACTCTGGTCTTCCTGATCCCAGGCCCAACATTTTTTCCACTGAACCACCTAGATGCCTCCTACTGTTCAGCAGTTGTGTTCATTCATTCAGAAAACATTGCTTGTTTAGGTATCAGGTATCTAAGATGCACAGATCATTACACTATATGCTAGGGAAGATACAAAGAAGGAGAAAGAGGTCTGTGCCCTCCAGGGGCTAACATTCTGCTAAGGAAGATATGACATCAACATGGACCAGAGCCATAATTAGCAGAAGGGAGCAGGGTTTGTGTTGATCAGGAAGTCTTGGCACTTCTGGCTGTGCAAATGTTCCTGAACTCCCTGAGTCCGATCACTATGACACCCTTCTCCCAGTGGCCACCTCAAAGAAGTTGAATGGAAATTCAGTATCACCCAAGGTCTTCCATTTGCCCTTGGGACTCTAAGATTGTTAGGAAATGTTTGCTTCAATTAAGCCTCAACTTCCCTTTTGAACCTTCCACTTCATGAGCCTGATTCTTTCATCTTTGCCCCAACAGATGATTCGAATTTGAGTTCTACGTGATGGCATTTCAAATACAACCTCCATAAACCTTCTCTTCCTCAGCCTATATATCCTGAGCTCCTCCAATCAATTCTCATATGGTGTGACTTGTTCTTGTTGAAGGCATGTTGGCTCTTTGTGGTCATTTTCTTTTTCCACATGCTTACTCACCATTCTCTACTAAGCCAATTTAGAATTCTCCCAGGAATACAAGTCAAGGTCACTAGCTTATAGCTTACAAATTCTATTTTCTTCCCTTTAAAAATATCAGAATAATGTTAGGCCTTACCTAGTGTTGTGGGCCTTCTCTCATTCTCCATATACTTTCCAAGGGCACCGATAGTGACTCAGCAATCATATCTGCCAATTATTTCTATACCTAAGGATGTGAACCAGGTGACTTGACTCTATCAAGAACAGATGGGTGCTCTCACGCCCTACTTATCTTGGGTCGCATCCTCTCAGCCATATTTGTTGTATCCTTTTTTTCTGGTCTGTCTTGGGCATTCTTCTGGGCAGAGAGTACAGATGAAAAATAAGTTTTGAGCAACTCTGCCTACTTTCTGCTGTGAGATCTCATTATACAATCTGCCCCGAGTCATGAAACAATGTACTTAACTCTCTTTTATTCTCCTCTCCTACCCCGTATAGAGAACAAACCAAAACATTTTAATGATATATACATATATATATTATAACTATATAATGGTCTTTATATGCATGTAATAATACTACTAAGGCCTCAATAGTTGTCTAAAAGTTCCATCATTTCCATTGGCATGGGTTATCTTTCCATTGATGTGGATACAATTCTTTCTTGAGTTTGCTCTGCCCAAAAAATAGTTTCCCACTGGGCACTTGGCAGTGAGCCTCATTGGACTTAGGTAAGCTAGTCTTTGGACAACAGAGACACAATATGTTTCTGGACAGTACTGAAAACATTCCCAGGTTCATTGGACCAGCTGGAGCTTGTTGTCCACAGGCATAACCTTCAAGAACTCAGAGTCATGTCTATGCCAGGAAGAAACATCAGCATAGGAATTCAGAGGAGGAAAATGGTGGGGATTATGGTGGTGATAGTGAAGGAGATGACAATAAATAGCCATGAAGTAGATTCTCCAAGCAAAGCCAGTTACCAGTGTAGGGCTTTATTAGAGGAGGATGTTGACAAGTATGGGAATAAAAACAACAAAATTGAGTGGCATTGTGGCATGGTGGATGGGGAGATGACCTTGGAGTCAAGAAGACCTGGGTTCAAGTCTCACCTCTGACACATACTGGCTCCATGACCCCATGCAAGTCACCTTTCTGTGTCCCAGCAACTTAATGAGGCTACAATGTGTGAAGATGGCATTGGTAGACCAGCTGCTTCTCTCTTTTGATGGAGGCAATGTTTGCATTGACATTTCCCCTAGATTGATTAAATTACAGGTCTAGACCCCCACCCCTCTCCCATAAATAAACGAGCCAGTAGGGATACCAAAACCATTCAGCACTGATCCTAACCAGACACTAGAGTAAGACTTTAAGGGATGATAAGGAAGATCATAACAAGCAGCAATAACAACAGAAGAAACTGGAACATTGAAGCTTTGCCCAGGTTTATCTCACTTAGCACAACAGATTTTCAGGGAAAATTCTCCTCTCCTATGCCCCATAATCCTCTCTGCCCTTTCTCTTTATCCCCTCTTCCCTCCCCTCTTCTCCTTCCCTTCCTTCTCTTTCCTCTCTTACCCCTCATTCTTCCTCTAACCATCTCCCCAGGACAGACTTTGAACCTAGGTATTCTGAACTTAAGACAGAGTGGGATGTGGAAAGAATGCTAGATTTTGAGTTCAGAAGCCTGGGTTTAGAATCTGCCTCTCCCACTTACTCGCCTTAGGCAAGTCATTTAATCTTTCTGGGCCTCAGTTTCCTCATCTGCAAAATGAATGATTTGACCTAACTGTTCTTAGACATTCCTTCCAGCTCCTGATGTGTGATCTTATGATCCCAGGACACCAAGGCCAGCTATCTCTCTGCTCTGCCACAGAGCTACTGCCTCTGGAGGAATAGAACAGGGACCAGAAGAACAACAGCGACACCGACATTGATAGCGCAACAGCAACAATACCATAGCATGGGACTGGAATATCAAACCCAAGTCTTCGAGACCCCAAGTTCAGCTTTCTCTTCCCTGCACTACACTGTTTTAGCAGCCACGGAAAGGCACTTAAGCCAAGGGGAAAGGCTGATTCTCTCTTTGAATGGGGAACTGTTTTTAGCATATGCTCTTTGACAGCCTCCCTGGTAATGAGTGGGTCCAAAGCTCACCAGAGCCACCGTCAAACAGTACGTGCTACATACAGTTCCCCACTCAGTGAGAGAACTGACCTTTCTCTCTGGGTTGGGTGGCTTTCTTTGGCTAGTGAAAGAGTAACCTCCAGCATGGAGCACATACAGCTGCCTTTCTGCCCCTTGAACAATTTCTGAAAGAAAGAGCTGACTCTTCTTCCCTCAGCTCAAATTCCTTGGAACTCGAGGTGCTGAATTCTACGGTTTTGTAAGTTTGGCAAAGGATAGGCAAACTAATTGCTCTTTTCTTCAGTACTTAAAAGAAGAGAAAAAATACCTATCCTCAAGTGTTTAATAAAGACCTCTGATCCAGAAGAAAGAGCGCTGAAATCCATCATTCCTGCTTTCCAGCTGCCTCTGGGCCCATCCTCTGGCTCAGACACTTGATTACTTCAGGAAGAACCAAGTCTGATTATTGCCCTGTAGAGAGGAGCTGGTCTTGTGTAAGCGTGATGAAAGTTTGTGGGACCAAAAGAGTTTATCCCTTGTCCAAAGCTCCTTAATTTGCTCCTAGGAGGTGACTGCAACACTAGAGAATCTGGTTTCTTAAGGAGCTAGCTGACATGCAGTGTTGTCTATTGGGCATTCTTTGGGGCAGCTCCATGAGTATGGGAACTAATGAGAGACAGTGAAAAAGGAAGCTCCAAGTGAGGATTCTCAATCAGCCAATAGACATCCACTTTAATTTGTTAATAGCATTTTTAACAGATCATTTTGATTTTTATACATTTTTAATAGCATAGTAAAAATTAGCATAGGATCATAAGGTCATAGGTGTAGACTTCAGAATCATTTTTGGTACAATCTCCTCCTTTTGTAGATTAGACAAACTAGGCCCAGGGAGATTATATCCTCCCCTAGGTTACACAGGTGGTATCAAAGGTGGCATTTGAACCCGGGATATACTCTTTGATATAGAGCTGGAAGGAACTTCAGAGGCCGTTTATTTTATAGATAAGGAAGCTGAAGCCCGGGGATTGGTACAAGGTCACACAGGGGCAGGTAGTCATACCTACCAACATGGAGTAAGTGTAAGGGTCAGAGGTGGGATTTAAACACAGGATCATAGAGGTAAAGGAACCTCAGAGGCCACTTAGACCACCTGCCCCCATTTTATAGGCCCTGGGAAGGATAGGCATTTGTCCAAAGTCACGCAGGGGGTAAGTAGCAGAGCTAAGATAGTCTTATTCAATCCATTGGCCAACATTTATTAAGCACCTACTGTATGCTTAGCAGGAACTGTGCTAAGCAGTCCATGAGATCAAGAAGCTCACAATCTAAGGGAGGGCAAGCAAAAATACATACAACATCACCTATATGCAGGATAAATAGGAGGTAATTAATAGAGGGAAGGCTCTGGAATTAAGTGGGGTTGGGGAAGGCTTCCTGTAGAAGATGGGATTTTAGCTGGCACTCAAAGGAAGCCAAGTAGCCAGTAGTTGAAGCAGAGGAGACAGATCATTCCAGTTGTGGGAGGCCAAGATGACTCCTAAGCTGTGAGCCTGGGGGTTGGGAGGATGCTGGTGCCCTCCACAGTGACAGGGCAGGTAGGAGATGGGGAGGGGTTAGGGAGAAAGAGAATGAGCTCTGTTTTGGACATGTTAAATTTAAGATGGCTACCGGACATCCAGTTTGAAACGTCTGAAAGGTAGTTGGAGATAGAAGATAGGAGGTCAACATTGAGGTTGGGACAGGAGAGGCAGATTTGAGGATCATAAGCAATAAATCCATAGGAGCTGATGAGACCACCAAGTGAAGTAGTAGAGAGGGAGAAGAAATATGGGCTTAAGAAAGAACCCTGCGGATAACCCCCACCACCATTCATAGGCGTGCATAGAGTATGAGTCCCCTCCGTTCATATTTCAGGCACACAAATGCACTAAATCAAGCCTTGTAATTCAGAAATCAGAATGTGTCATATGTTGTAATTGTTGTTTAATTGTGTCCAACTCTTTGTTTTTCTTGGCAGGGCAATTGGGGTCAAGTGACTTGCCCAAGGTCACACAGCTAGTACACGTGTCAAGTGTCTGAGGCTGGATTTGAACTCAGGTCCTCCTGACTCCAGGGCTGTTGCTCTACTCACTGTGCCACCTAGCTATCCCCAAAGACCACACCTTGCATCCAACTCTTTGTGACCCCATTTAAGGCTTTCTTGGCAAAGATACTAGAGTAGTTCGCCATTTCCTTCTTCAGCCCACTTTAGAAATGAGGAAACTGAGGCAAACAGTTAAGTTACTTTCCCAGGGTCACAAAGCTAGTAAGTGTCTGAGGCTGAATTTGAACTCAGATCTTCCTGATGCTGTATCCACTGAGCCATCTAGTTGCCCTCGAATACAATTAAAAGCAGCCAATAGAGTAGATATGTCTGGCAGTGAATACTGTGTCGCACATCTGTAACCCATACTTTTTACCGAGAGGAGCCAGGCATGTTTCATATTTAGCATTCTGGGACCAAGATTGTTGAGGACGATTCCTGCTACTTTGACTGTTTTTGGTATTGTCGCTTGCATTATTGAAATCATTGCAGCAAACGTTTGTGAAATGGCTACTATGACTGAGGTACCAGAGATACAAAGACAGGACAAGCAAACAAGGAAAATGGTTCCTACCCTCAGGAGCCTTGCGTTCTTCTAGAGATGTGGTGTATAAATCAATAAGCAAATACAAGGTAATTTTAGTAGAGAATGAGTCCTAACTTAGGAGGGTGAGGATAGGCTTTTTATGAAAAAAACCACCTCAACATACTGCGTGAATGAAGCTTTGAAGGAGGCTTAGAACGTTGGTGCAGAACTGAAGAGTGGATTTCCTATTGTGTAATTCACACTGTTATACAATTAGCACATTCAAGCTGTGCAAAACCAGTTGCTTTGTGCTACTCAGATGGAAAGGTCTCATAATATGGATTAGCCATTAAGTTAGCTCACTAACACCTGTAGAAGACAAGTAATGGCGTTCATTGCCTATATAAGTGACCACATGAGTGGCTGAAAATAAAAGATGAATGAAAACAAAGTTGTGTTTGTCACCCAAGAGCTTTGGGAATAGCCATGTTTCCAACCCATTGTCTCAGCCATTATCCTGGGAATCTGCCCTTGAAAAGATGCAGCCTAACAACTGTTCCTGCTGGCACTATAGCCATGACAGCTGAAGACCTGGGGAAAAAAGTTCTTGTCCCCAAAGCCCCTGCCCCTGTCCGATGGCTAAACATCAGAAACTGATAGGGTTTTAAAAAAATCCTGCCTCTGCCACTACCTGTGAGATCTGGGGCAAGTTACGTAACATAGGGTCTTCATTTTCTTTATCTATCAAATGAGCAGATTGGTCTGGGTAGCCTCTTTCACCTTTAAATCAGTGATCCCATGGTCCTATGATTTTGGCCCTGGAGTATGTAGAGCCTTTAGATAAGGCATGGTCCCTATGCTCACAGGCCTTACAGGGGTCAGAACATGAGACACAAACACAGATGAATGACTAAACAAGCATTTATTATGTGCCAAAGGCAAAGTGAGAAGGTTTCTGCCCTCAAGGAACCTACATTCTCATAGGGAGACAACTGACATAGGGGAATGTGGACCAGGAAAGTGAGGTTCATTCTAGGGTCTAATGGTGATTACAAGTGGAGCCGTTGAATATGGAATTGGCAGACCCATTCCAGTAACAATGTACTGTTTCCAGAACAAGGGAGAGAACTGGGAAGAGGTAAAAGGAGATACATGAGAAAAGGGCAGATGGAAAGATGGCAACACATTTTAGTCCCTGGTGTTCTGGTGGATTGTTAGATTGGAGCTTTACAAATTTCCAGCTCCTGTGTGACCTCAAGCAGGTCACTTAACCTCTTCAGCTTCAACAT
This sequence comes from Trichosurus vulpecula, assembly GCF_011100635.1. Taxonomy (NCBI): domain Eukaryota; kingdom Metazoa; phylum Chordata; class Mammalia; order Diprotodontia; family Phalangeridae; genus Trichosurus; species Trichosurus vulpecula. The sequence goes on along the minus strand of NC_050581.1, from coordinate 184,554,985 downwards.
CTATAAAATGAGAGGATTAGACTAGATAGCCTCTGAGTTCCTTCTCTGTGTTTAAAATCCCATGACTTTAGAGCCCGTGATCTACAGGATCCCATTACCTTAATGTGAAGCATAGTCTGTGGCTGGCTAGATACAAGCCATGCACAAAAATATAATTCACACTGTTATGTGATTAGCACATCAAAGATGTTCAAAACCAATGGCCTTGTGAGGCCCAGGTAGAAAGGTCATACAATATGGATTAGCTGTTACACATTCACCCACACCCACAGCAGATAAGGAGGAGCATCTGTTGCCTGAGCAAGGAACCACATGAATGAAATGCCAGAAAATAAAAGATCTATGAAGACAAATTTGTAAGATTTGTGACCTTTCCATTGTCCTGGATTTGTCAACAAAACATAATGAGAGATAGAAATGACAACAAGTACTCTCTCTCTTTCTGTCTCTCTCTCCCCAACGTATGTACACACACACACACACACACACACACACTTATATCCATACGTATGTAATACATATACGTGTGTATATATGTATGTTTGTATGTATGTACACACACACACACACACACACACACACACACACACACACCCAGAGAATGAAAGTTGTGCTTTCTCTTCAGGAATGGGCCCCAAATTGGAAGCAAGAACAGTGGATGGGCTAATTTGGTAATTAGTTGGAACTTTGGTGTCGATTGAGACTAGTTCTTGAAGAGATTTCCCCCCTGCTCTGTGCTAAACAAGGCAAGTAGGTCAAAAGAAAGAGCATGGCTAGAATGTGTAACAGGTTGCGGAAAGCTTCCAGTGATTTAGGGAAGACTGTTGTAAGCTACTGGCTAAGCCATTCATAAATTTGTGCTGAGCCTGCTTTTGTATTATCATTTCTATCATCTCTGTTTCAAAGGATGGATAACCCAGTCCACCTGAGACTTCATCTTCTCTTTCACTGTGGGCCCTCCAGTTCATGTATTTTTCTACTTTATGGGGAAGCTTCCCTCCCTATTTTTTTTTCTCTCGATCAGATGATTATTCCTCTGTTGTTTTAAACCTAAGGAAACACTGTTATTGGGCCTGAGAAGACAAGATCTTTCAGCTAGATGGAACATTGGGCAGAGTACTAGGCTTGTAATTAGGAAGACCCAAGTTAAAACACTTCTTCAGACTCTTAATAGCTATGTGCCCCTAGGCAAGTCATTAAAATTTAGCCTCAGTTTCCTGCAGAGGATGGATGAAATGATTCTCAAGGCCCCTTCCAGATCTAAATCTAATATCCTCTGTTTATGCTTCCTGAGGGAACATGCTTTTCACTTTTTTTTTTTTTGGTTTCCCCAGCGCTGCTCAGTGCCTGGCACAGGGTAGCAACAGCAGCAACCACTACAACAGTGTCTGAACCTGCGTTTTTGCTCTGGTCCTCCTCACTCCAGTTCCACCACCCTACTCACCCTGCCACCTAGTGAAAATGAATACATCTACCAGCAGCTAGTCTGTGAACATGAATACTCTAGTATTATTCCTGCTCCTGGAGTCATTGCTTCCAAGTGGGCATTTCTGTGCTCAATGGCCTTTTGGATGCATCTCCCCCAGCCTCTTCCCATCCAAGGGTCAGTGATATGTTTTCTAGCCCTGTGAAAGGAATTAATTTAATTTAACAACTACTAGCAAGCACCGACCACATGCAAGGCATCATGGTCATATGGCTAGTAATTGGGCTAGAAGCTGCCATTTTTCTACTTCTTATTTGAGATTTTTTGCAAGTGAGGGTCTTTAAGATGCTGTATGTGACCCAGGATGGCCCCAGCTGCTCTGGCTAGCAAACAGGTTTTCCCTTGTTAGAAGCCTGGCTGCCTCCAAATGCAGTTGCTTCTCTGGACCAATCTCCCCTCTCGGTGGCATCAGAGGGAATTTGTCCCTCCTTTCTGGAAAGGGTGCGTGTGTGTGTGTGTGTGTGTGTGTGTGTGTGTGTGTGTGTGGGTGTGTGAGGGTGTGTGTGTGTCTTTGCTTTCTTTCCTGGGCTCCTTATCAGGAGGTACCTTCCATTTCATCAGTGGGACACACTTCTGGGGAATCTTGAGCTGCTGCAACAAGCCTAATTAGCTGCTTCTTGTAAAACGCCTCCGGTAGGAAGCCTGCCAGATTAGCCCCACCACACACCTCTGCTCTGGCCCCCAGCATGTCTCATGGATGGCCAGCCTCTGAAGCATCCATGGAAGTGACCAGAGGTTGTGTAGTGAGTCGCCATGAAATATGGTTTGGCATCTCCCAGAGCCTCCCACTGCCCACACCGTTGTCTTGTGATATAAACAAAATTTATGACATCTGAGTGCCGTTAGGTTGGATAATTGTCCTATCGCCCTGAGAATTGAGAGAAATAACAGAAGGAATCCGAAAGCCTGCAACTAATTACATCTGCTGCTCCCTGCATATTGAAAGGCCAAAGTATTCAAAGAGCCTTCAGGGAATTGTGCAATGTAGGTGTATGAAGCCGCACTGTTTTCTGCTAGAAATTGTGGGTCAAGTCAGGTTGTTGGAAACCTTTCTTCTCCTCCCTTTCCCCTTCCCTGTCTCCCCTGCTCTGGGCACTACCATTCACCGGTTCACTCCCCCGAGCTGGGAGCATCCTCACTCCTGCCTTTCCATGTTCTACCTGCACTGAGCCAGTTACCAAGCCTTGTCCTCTCTTATCTTCCTTCCATTGTCCTCATTCAGTCTTATAATAATAACATTAATACTAATGGTGTGGGATAATAAAATGATTATTATAGCTAAGATTTATACAGCGCTTACTCTGTGCCAGGCACCATGCCAAGTGCCTTCTGATTATCTTGTTTGATCCTCGACAGCCCTGGGGAGTACATGCCTTTATTGTGCCCATTTTACCAATGAGGAACCTGAAGCAAACAGAGGTTAAGTGACTTTCCTAAGGACACTCAGCTAGGAAGTGTCTGAGGCCAGATTTGAACTTAGATCATCTTGATTCCAGGCCCAGTGCTCTACCCACTGCGCCACCCAGCCGACCTTTAGTATCTCTTAGCTGAGATTACAGCCTCTTCCTTACCTTCCTAGCTTCCAACCTCTCTGTCTCTCTAATATACACTTCACATAACTGTTTAAGTAATTTTCCTAAGACATAGGTATGACCTCCGTTCAAAAGCCTGTTACCTCAGGGGATAAAATGCCAACCTCCACATCTGGCATGGAAGGCTCTCTTCAGTCTGGTTCCAAAACACCTTTTAAGCCTTACTCCTTTGCCTATACCCCCTGCTCTAGTCAAGTAGGAGGAGTTGTTCCCCAAGCTTGACTTTCTATCTCCAGTCTCCAAGCTCTCGATGCTGCGGATGACCTCTTTCCTCATCTTCATCTCACAGAATCCCAATCTGTCTTTAAGACTCAGCTCAGAAGCCCGCTGATGCATGAAGCCTCCCTGGTCCTGCACTTGTTAATTCTCTCTTCTTCAAATGACCTTACGTTATTTTTCGTGTGTTTTGTATCCCTCCCTCGTCCCTCGCTCCAATAGAATGTAAGCTTCTTGTTGGCAAGAAGAGTTCCATGTCTGTCTTTGTATCCACAGTGCCTGGCACACAGCAGACATTTCCTAAATGTTTCCTGAATTTAATTGAATAAAAAGTGAGAACTGTTTCCTACACTCTGATTAGGACAGACTTCTTTCAGGTCAAGAAAAATCACATTATGGGATGTTTAAATTGAAAAAACAAAAAACTTTAAGATTGAAATCCAAGTGAGCTCCCAAGGAGGTCATGGTGAATAAAATTAGTCAATAGTACTTAGTAATGTGTGTGTGCATATATGCACATGTGTATACAGAACATATTTAATATATTACATGTACAAATTGAATTATCTCTGTATGTATTAACCCACATATGTATATGCATACAAACAGACGTATATATATATGCACTTAGTTTTTACTATGTACCTATGTGTATATATTTGTAATAAATAAGATAGTAACATATCTATATAAAGATGCATATATGCATATGTGTATATTCATATAGTAAATACCAAGCATTTTCTGTGGGAGGAACTGCAGAGAATTGGATAGGTCTTATGTAGCATTTGAGAGGCAGCTAGATGGCTTGGTGGATAGAATGCCAGGCCTGGAGTCAGGAAGACCTAAGTTCAAATCCAGCCTCAGACATTTATTAGCTATATCACCCGGACAAGTCACTTAACCCTGTTTGCCTCAGTTTCCTCATCTGAAATATATGTTGGAGAAGGAAATGGCAAACCACTCTCATATCTTTGTCAAGAAAACTCCAAATGGGGTCACGAAGCGTCAGACAGGACTGAACCACCACAACAACATGTAACTCTTGAACCGTTCGTTGAAGGAAATTTGGGATTCTAAGAGATGAACTGAGGAGGGAGAGCATGACGAGCAGGGCCATAGCCTATGGAATGGAATGTTGGGTGAGGGCAGGGAGTCGTCTAGAGCTTGGTCAGGGTAAGCCAGCAAGTAGCCTTGTTTGGCTGAAATGTAGAGAGGGTCAAGTCTGCTTCCTTTTGCAAATGCCTCTATCTCAAACAAGGAGACTCCAGGAACCTCCACATATTTTGACAATAATTTCTGGATATAGAAAAATTGATCAAAGTTACCTTTCTGCATTTTGTAAGCATCTAGGGTCCTTTTTGTGTTTTTTTGGGGGGATATTCATTTTATCTCCCAAGAGTACCCTTCATACCCTTTCTTTAATATTTCTAGATTTATTCTTATCACACTGCTCTTGGGCAAGCACGTCAATTAAATACATTCTGAATTTTAAATGGCCAGCTCCTGAAACCCCTCAACATCTCAGCCTTGTTTCTTATAGCTCATTAGCTCTCAGACCTTAAACAGTATGTATTTAAACGGAGGAGTATTCCTTTATCATCCATTCTTAGGGGGGAAAAGACCCATTAAACACTAAGAAAATTGATGGGTCTTGGAAGGCGAGATGAAGGTCACAAGACATTGTGGGAGTGAATTCCTTAGTCAAGGGTGGTTTGAAATTTCATCTGGCAGAAGGCATTGTTATGAGGTTGAAAGAAGATGATATATGCAAAGCATTTTATAACTTACAGCAATGTTGGTTATTTTCATGAAACAGGTAACTTGGTTTAAAGAGACTGGAGTCAGAAGGACCTGGATACTAACTAGATATGTGAACATAGTCAAGTGTCTGAGCTGTAGTTTCCTCATCTGTAAAATGGGACACTTAAATCTGTAACACTTACCTCATAAGCGGTATTGTGAATCTCCAATGAATTAATGTGTGTGGAGTGCTTTGCAAAGAACTACAAAGAAAGAGGGCACTCATCAGGAGAGTGTTGGAACCAGCTCCTTTCAGCTGGGGAGCTGATTGTCACACTTTCAGTGTGAGGACTTACACCTCAAAAATCATCAAATGAAACAAATTGAGGTTTGTTTCATTTATTGTCTGGATTTGAGAAAGTTAATACTGCAGATTAAACAGAAAAATGTTGTGTGTAGGTTTTTTCCCCTGGAGATCTGGTTTTTCAACATTCACCAGCCCGCCCTTCATCGCATCAATTAAGGAATAGCTGCACAATCTGTCAAAATTTTTCCTGATTCCCAACCTTCCCCTAGTGTTAGAGACTTCTCTCTGAGATTATTTTTCATCTATTCCGTGTATCTTTATATGTACATAGCTATTTGCATGTTGTCTCTCTCATTAAAATGCAATCTCACTGAGAGCAGGGATAATGTCTTTGCCTTTCCTTGCATCCTCAGCAGTTAGTATGGCGCCTCTTATGAAGTTGGCACTTAATAAATACTTCTTGATTAACTTGAATGCAATAGGAAATTACGTCACTGTAAGAAACGATGAATATAAAGAATTTAGAAAGCCTTGAGAAGAATTGTATGAACTGATGCTAAGCAAAGTAATTAGACTTGCTACAGCAATTACAGTGATGATCTCAATGGTAATGTAGGAGAAAACATCAGTGAAAGATTTCAGGTCTCTGATCAATTCGGTGACCAATTCTGACTTTAGAGGTTTGGCAGTGAAGCGTGACTCCTGATTTTCAGAAGAGAGTTAATGGAATATAGATGCAGAATGAGGCATGCTTTGTGAGAGAAGGCCAAGGGTTTAATAGTATTTCTATGTTTTAAGGGCTGGTTCTATGGTGGAGGTTTGGGAGGAAGTTATTACGGAGTAATGCTGATATTTTTGAAAGGAAATCATTAATAAAACTTTTTAAAAAGTGCTTTGTGCACTTGAAAGCTCTAAATAAAACTAAAAAACCAAATCTGGGCAATGAGAAGAGGTGGGTGGGGTAATCTCTCTCTCTGTCTCTTTCTGTCTCTCCCTCTCCCTCCCTCTCTTTCTCTCCCTCTTTCCTTCTCTCCTCTGTCTCTCTCTCTCTCTCTCTCTCTCTCTCTGTCTCTCTCTGTTTCTCTCTCTCTGTCTCTCTCTTTGTCTCTCTTTCTGTCTCTCTTGCTCCCTCCCTCTGCCTTTCTGCTAATGGGTCCTGTGCTCTGGAAGCCTGTATGTTATGTGGACTGGGTTCATTCCAGGGGAATCATGACCTCTAATCATGACCTTTCTTTATAATCATATTTAAAGTAATCCCCCATTCCCCACCAATGAGAAAGCAAGAAGGTGTTCAATGTACAATATGAACCAGGTATGAGATTGTTATTTATTTCTTACATACAAAAAATGGCAGGCACAAAACACTCACTTTGCACAAGTTGAGAGGGTCAAGAATTCACTAATTTAACTGCTTTTATAATTTATTTTTGGAGGGGGAAAGGCAGGGCAATTGGGGTTAAGTGACTTGCCCAAGATCACACAGTTAGTAAGTGGGTCAAATGTCTGAGGCCAGACTTGAACTCAGGTCCTCCTGACTCCAAGGCCAGTGCTCTGCTCACTGCACCACCCAGCTGTGCCACTAATTTAACTTCTACCTTTAGTTATGCTCTTTCTGAGAAGGTGGATAACTTAAACCTCATCAGAAAGTAAAGCAGTTTGTGGTTGTACTAAATAGGAGCTCCACATTTCACCTAGGCTCTGGACTGTCACAGCAGATGTCATCTGGCCCATTGGGTTGGGGATTGGGTTTATTCTCTTGCCAGAAAGTTCTGGGAGGTGTATTTGTTAGAGTGTTGAAATCGACATCAGGAAGAGCTGAGTTCAAATGCCACCTCAGACACTTACTACTCGGGTGGCTTAACTGCTCTTTTAAATTAGGATAATGATGGAACTCATCCCATCGGGATGCTATTAGGATCAAGTGAGGTAACATACATAAAGCGCTTTGAACACCTGGAAGTGCTATGCAAATACTAGCTGCTATCATATTATTATTATCTCGCCAATGCTCGTGCTACAGTAAATTCCAAGGGCTTCCCTGTCAGGCAACTCTGACCAAGAGACCCCCGGACCTCTCCAACTCAGAGCATAGCTGGGCACACATCCACCTAAGATCAGGATAGAAGCAATAATTTATGTTACAATTAATCTATTATAATATGTTATATAATATAATAATATATTATTAATCATATAATAATTGTGATAATTAAAATTATCCTAATAATAAAAGTAATCCTAATAATCCATCTGCCCAGAGGTTGAGTAGGCTGCCTCCAGGGATAGGAGGCCTCCTTTACCGGAAGTCTCTTCAGGGGAAGACTGAATACATGATTGCTGAGTATGTCACAGAGGGCACTGTTCCTGAGGGCATGGTGGTATTTGCTGGAGTAGAGAGCAACTGTGGACCATTTCAAACTCTAAAATTCTTTGATTCTCATTCTACTTGCATCAAATGCTTCACAAACCATAAAATACTATGTAGATATTAATTATTTTTATTATAAGATTCAGATGGACTCAAAAAGCAAAGGGGTTGCTTATCGCAACCCAATTGTTCCCTGAAACACAGAAGATATATCATCTTATAACTATTTTCTAACAAACCCGTCCAGGTGCTGACCTTGATGGCAGGTCCTATACACCATCTGCTTCTTGCATGCATGAGAAACATATCTCTCTTCCAAGACTCCCACCCTACTTTTCCAGATGCACTAGATTTCTTATTAACACTTTCAAAAGAACATCATTTTATGAAAGCAGAATGATGTCTCCCTGTGATTTGTTTGCTTCGTACTGCTCATCTTTCATAATGCCTCCTCCTACAACCTCATCTAGATTTTGAAAAGGATGGCTCCCTCTCCAAGGCCTCATTAATCCCTTGTTCCCAGAACCCCCCGCTGTCTGGAGGAGCTGGAGAAAGCAAGCAGAACATCACCTTTAATTAGGAGAGCTGATATACACAGATTATGCCTTGGAAACAAGAAGCTGAACAAAAAATAGTAGGCCAGTTCCATGGGGGAATAAATCTTGAGAAATGAAGGGTAGAAGGGAAAAAGGAGGAAAGGAGGGAGGGAAGGAGAAAAGGAAGGCGAGAGAGAGAGAGAGAGAGAGAGAGAGAGAGAGAGAGAGAGAGAGAGAGAGAGAGAGAGAGAGAGAGAATTATCTGACTTTAACCTAATGTTTTTAATCTATATTGCCCATTACAATCTTAACTGTCTTGCTTATTGAAGGATGCAGTCCACAATGCTGGTCTGTGCTCCTCTGGTGTTGCTAACAGAGAGGACTGGCTCTCCATCCATCATTGTAATTAGCATGTCATAATTTTCTGCCCTTCTTGGCTCTGCTATAAAAAGATAGAAGAGGCATTTAAGTGGCTCCAGAATTGTACCCAAATTTCTGCTGCATGTTTTATGTGAACAGATAGCTGTATTTCTGCCCTATTTGTTTTATGTGTTCGGCCTGTGATAATGAAGCACATTTTCTCTGGAAGCACACAGCCTTGATTTTCTCATTCTACATGCAAATATCAAGTGATTTCACTTTTTGTTCCATTCGATTGTATGAAAGGTGGCCAGTGCTTGTATCCCCAGTCATCTTACAATGACAACAAGAGTTAATTTCAGTCCCTAGACTGCCACATTTTGCCTTCTTTTGCCAAAGAAATGTGTTCTTGGAGTTTTTGTTTCAATTTTGGTCTGAACTGGTGATTTCACCCATGATGGGAATTCCCAGGGCAGAAATACCCTCCCTTGAGGAAAATTGGTAACTCCTTCCAAATTTGACATCATAGAATTATATATTTTGAGCAATATGGGACTTAATAGATTGAACTCCCTTATTTCACAGATGACAAAATAGAGATGCAGAAACTCTCTCTCTCTCGAGGAAAATTGATAACTCCTTCCAAATTTAGCATCATAGAATTATAGATTTTGAACAATATGGGATTTTGTAGATCTAAGTCCCTTATCTGTGACAAAATGGAGACCCAGCAAGGGTAAGGGACTTGCTTAAGATACTGATGATGTATCAGGCAAGAATTGAACCCAAATCCTCGGAGTCTAGATGCAATATTCTTCTCTAACCCCTCTCTTTATTAAATACAACTTGCTTTTTCATGAGAACTTTAATAAACATGAACATTTTGCACACACAATAGAACCAAATAAATGATTGCAACTGTGCTGCAATGTATATTAGGGATGACCGTAGATGGTCAAAGCATCTTCACAGTGTCAAGGGAAATAGAGGGGAGCCTCCATTTTATCAGGTGCTTCGACAGGCGAGGTGGAGCCAGCTCTAATTGGCTGTGAGAGTCCATTGTTCAATTTTCAGAGTAAGTATTTACACCTCAAAAATCAGCAAATGTTACTAATCAGGGCTTGATTTAGAGTTTGGATGATTGTCTAGACTTCAGAGAGAAAATGTCACTCCTGTATATTAAACTGAGAAGCCTAGCATAGATGAAATTTTTCGGAGAGCCGGTTATTGAACATTTCCCAGCACATCTCTGCCATGGCTCACTGGAGAGGAGCTTTTGGTAGGATAGGGATGTGTATCACACAGGTAGGGATGTGTGGTGATCTGAGTCAGGGCACAAAACTAAGAAGCCGGTGAAATCACAGATGTATTTGAGTGTGTTCACCCGAACACTATAGTGATGAAACTGTATAGTCTGTTTCCCCTTCTGAACTTCCTTCAACCTCTCCTGCACATTGAAAAAAGTTTTGTGGATGTGCTTTTCCTTTTTTCTTCCCTTTCTTTTCATCATTACTGCCACCCATTAGCTCCCCCCACTCCCAACCCAACTCAATCAAGTTGAAAATATTTCAAAGCAGCATGGACTCTTTATGAGTTTTTTTTTATTTTTTTATTCATTCTCTACAATTACAGAAAAACAGAGTTGGAAGGTCCCTCACCTAGGTCACCTAGTCCAATTGGTATCTGAATAAGAATTTCCTCTGGTATTTAATAAATGTGCCATGTGGTACAGTGGATTGAAGACCTGAGTTCAAATTCAGCCTTAGATACTTAATTAGCTGTGTGACTCTGGGCAGCTACATGGCACAGTAGATAGAGTGCCAGGCTTGAAGTCAGGAAGGTTCATCTTCTTGACTTCAAATCTGGCCCCATACATTTACTAACTGTGTGACTCTGAGCAAGTCACTTAATCCTGTTTGCCTCAATTTCCACATCTATAAAATAAACTGGAGAAGGAAATGGCAAACCATTCCAGTATCTCCACCAAGGAAACTCTAAATGGGTTCACCAAGAGTGAGCTACAACGGCAAGACTGAACAACAGCTCTGGGCAAATAGCTTAGTCTCTCCTCATCTGTTAAACGGGGCTATAGCACCTATCTCTGAGGGTTATTGTGAGAATAAATGACATAATATTTATAAAGCTCTTTGCAAACCTTTAAGCACCAAATAGACACTGTAACGATGATGAAGCTGATGAATTGAGTTGAATTTCCATAGCCTTAGCTTTCTAATATCCAGCAACAGGGAACTTTAATAACTTATGGCAATTAATAAACAATTATTTATTAAACACCTATTACATGTTAGATACTGCATATAAAAAAACCTCAAAGGGCTTAGACGCTGAAAGGGGAGAGAACATTTACATAGACATATAAAAATACTTTCCTAGCATTCAAATGTATACCCAACACATGCAAAAGAGATCCAAGATAACTGGAGGGTGGGAGGAAGGTGCTAGCAGGTCAGGGAAAGCCTTGTAGAGAAGCTTGTGCTTGAGCTGAGTCTTACAGGAAGCCCCAGGTTTAAGAAGCTGTGATTAGTGGTGAGGCATGAGGGACAGCCAGTTCGAAAGCATGGGGATGGATGATAGAATCTCAGGTGGAAAGAATGGCAAAAAACCCAGCAGGACCAGACCATAAAGTGTGTGCAGGGAAGTAATGTATGAGAAGGCCAGAAAGGTGAGCTGGAGCCAGGTTGGGAAGATGTTTAAGTGATGGACAAAATAACTTATTCTTGATACTAGAGGTAAGAGAGATGAACTGAGGTTTATCGAATGTGTGCATGGGGGGCAGGGCAGGTGTGAATTGGTTAGACTCTGCTTTAAATCTCAGAAAATCACTTTTTGGCTGGGTGAAGGATGGATTAGAGCAGGAAGAGATTTGACAGAAGGTGACAATTAGAAGGCTATTGCCAGAGTTCAGACACAGGTGATCTTGGGTAGTGGTTGAATGAGTGGAGGGGAGGGATCATTTATATAGAGTCTGGGAAGGCTTTAAATCTGTTACCTCTTCTGATCCTCCAAGAATCCTGTGAAGTATGGGCTATTATTACCCCATTTTACAGGTGAGGAAATTCAACTCAATCAGCATTCATTAAGCACTTTGCTGGGCTAGGGGCACAAAACCAAAAACAGTCTCTGTCCTCAATGGGCTTGCAGTCTCTGGAAACTGAACCTCAAAGAGGTTAACTTGACTAGATTAACTCAGTTAGGAAGGGATATTAACTACAACGACAACAGTTAGAATTAATATACGTTATCTCATTTCATCATTACAACTTACCCATGAGGTAGATGCTATTAACATAATATACAATGAGATTCAAAGCCCAGTGTAGCCCACTTTCATTTTTGGACAGCTCCAATTATTAGTAAGTTCCTGCTTACATTGAACCTGCTTACATTGTCTGTCTGTAACTACTTCCCTTGGATTAAAGGCAGAAAAAATCTTTTCTGTGACTAGAACCTGGGTGTCTTAGGAAATCTATCATTCTTTCTACTTTACCAAGAGAGGGGAAGATGGGGTTGGTGGTGAGACAGGCTGTGGTAAGATAGAAAAAAAAAACAGGCGGGTGTTTATAGTCTTAAATTAGACCTTCCTGGCCCTGGCCATGGGAACCTGGTACAGAGTAGCAGGTATCATGGCTCTCTCCATTTTCACCTCCTTCACAGCTGGGCTGGGTATATTGTTTCAGGATCTGGCTTGGATTGTCCATCTTTTGGTTCTCCTCATTATTCCTTGTTGCAACGACTTGGCTAGCAGGTGCTGTGGGGGTGAAAGACCAATACAAGCCCAATAACAAGAATGCTGCCAGCACATGTTTTTTGATCTACTTTACTAAGGAAAGTAACGTTAGGGGGTTAATAATCTTATTTCGATCCAACATACAAATATCATTCACTTAGTTCAGGGGAAAAAGCCAGCACACTGAACTTCAGAGCAAATGCAAACAAAGATACATTATAAACAGACCAAATACAATTCATAGTTACCAAAAAACCATCAATATCTGGGTTGACGAGCTAGGAGGCTCTTACAGCAGATTCCCAGAGTACCACGCCAACATTCCTCCAGGAGTGAGAGCCTCAAGCAAATACCTCTGTTCTCTCTTTTTATACAGTCTTTGGACATCATCAAACATCATCTGAGAGACCAGAACTTAGGCGCCTACTATTTCATCTGGTCTTAGCAACTCACCTTAGGAGCCTGAGGGGTTCACGCCCACAAAGGATTAGCACCTAGTAATTAGGGGTTTGGGCCTGGGGATTTGCACCTAGTAGTAAAAGGGTGTGGGCCTGGGGTTTAGCACCTAGTAAGACTCAATCAAAGAGACTTAATTAATTTATCATTTTAAAACAGTAAGAAAGTCCCACCTTAGTTACCAATGCACTCCTTTAATTTATTCCTTATCCATTCATTCATTCATTTTTTTTCATTGGTTCAATTCTTAGGGTCATACAGTTGGTGTTAGAAGGGTCACACTTTTAAAGCCATCTAATTCCACTTCATTACTTTACACTTGAAGAAACTGAGAATCTGAGAAATTAAGAGAATTACCTAAATTCATAGGTATGAAATAGTGAGATAGTATTTGAACTCAGGTCCCCTTAATTTCCAGATGTGGCACTTTTTGTGCCTACCTACCTACCATGTTGTCTCTTCCTAAGGTCCCTTATCATGCTTTCATTCATTCTAGGCTAGTACCAAAATTTCCTTTCAGAAACATACACCTGCGTGTTGGGTATATTTATTTCCCCAATACTTTTCCCACCACTCTGATGGACCCTCTGGAGGCATCATTTTAGTCCACACATAACATGTTCTACCTCATTACCTTCCCTTTCTTCCTCTTCTTAATGAAACATTAATGAGCTGGATTTTAGATTTTTGTTTTCTCTTTCTTCTAACAAGGAGAAAACCGTGCTTAAACCTTTTAAACTTTGGGTCTACATTTAAAGAAGTTGGATTCAGTTAATTAAATTCACAACCTTCCCCTTGGAGGTATCTGTGGGCTTATTTTCACATGTATATGTTTCCTTGGCTGGGAAAATGTACAGCAAACACAACATGAATGTCAAGTAGATAGATGCATGTGACTATTATTTAGTAACTTGGCACAGCCAATTTATCAGTAATCCATTAATAAGATTCTTTGGGTGGGAGACAGTAAATATTTACCAGCCTCATGCTGGTATCCTATGGACTCTTCATCTATTGAGATAATATGTGTGAAGTGCTTTGCAAACCTTAAAGTACTATAGAAATGTTTGTGATTATTTTCATTGTTATTATTATTATTATTATTGTCTCTCACTTTACATGATGTCCTGGGCATACTGAGGATGACATTTAATTATGTGCTTGTTATGGTAATAAAGGCTTGATTCAGGGATTTCATAGTCATAGGAACATAGACCTAGAAGAGATCATCTAATCCAACCAACTATGCCATTTGACAAATGAGGAAACTGAGGTCTAGATTGATGGAGTGGCTTGCCAAAGGTCCTCGGCTACAAAAAAGCAGATACAGGATTAGGAACCAGGTGTTCTTATTCCCAGCTGAGTGCCATTATAGGGGGATCTTAGAGTTAAGAACTCAAGCTTTCATCTTGGTGTAGGCAGCCCTTTCTCCTGTCCCTTTTCTGACCTTTCAAATTATACCTGACCAAAACAGAACCATAGACTCATAGTTGGAAAAGACATTTAAGGGTACATGAAACTGGACTTCATTCTACCTGAAGCACGAGTCTCTTCTACAATGCTCGCATGATGTGATTATCAAGCTTCTGCAAGAGTATCTGTGGGAACGTAGTACTTCCAATAGTACTTCCAAGGAAAGATCATTCTGTTTTTGGAAAGTTATAATTATTGGATATATCTAACTAGGGATGTAAAGGAAGTAAGTATAGATATCCCTGAGATTTGGTAGAGTGGAATCTATGTCTGTAACATATAAGACACTTTATTCAAAAAGACATTAGGTTAAAAAAATTGGTGTAATAGTCATGTCAAGGAGATATTCTCTTGTGCAGAAAGTCTAAATTCAGAAGGCTATGATTTGAAACTTGTGGGTTAAGATAAGAGGAGAAATAAAGAAAGGACATTATTATGGGCATATACTACAAACCAGCCAACCAGAAAGAGGAATTATGAATTTGAGAAATTGATCACAAACATGGCATAGAGAGAGATAATGATGGTGATGATGGTGACGGCAGTGATGAATTTTTGATACCTAGGTACCTGCTAGATCTCATTCTCAGAAGAAAAACTCTTCTCTTGTAAATAATTTCATGCTTCAGAGGGTGGAGGAAGTAGAGTAAAAATGGATCCTGGAACTTATTCTGACCAACAAGAAGAAATAGATTGCCAAAATAGGAATGTGAAGTTACTATTATATTTTAGAATTAGTAAAAAATAAACAGAAGAATACTGGCACAATATTATGTGCACCCTAGATTTGGGGAGAATGGTTTTCAAGGAATTCAGAGAAAGGCTTGTTAGATTCCCAGTGCCTAATATACTAATGGGGAAACTGATCCAAGAGTGAAGATATGTTTCAAAAATTAGATTCCAATGATAAAATGAATTGATTCTATTAAGAGCAAGATATACAAGTCTGGCATATACATGCATACGTACCCACACACACACACACACGCACATGTATGTATGAATATATGTATATATACATATATTATATAGATATAGATACAGATACAGATACAGATATAGATATAGATATAGATATAGATATAGATATAGATATACATATACATATACATATACATATACATATACATATACATATACATATACATATACATATACATATACATATACATATACATACATATATACTCATACAAATGCCTTGCATGTCAGATCATCAAGAAAATTTTTCAGGATTTCCTTCACCAGGACAGAAAGTTAGGTAGGAAAGGATGTCACTGAGTACAGTGGCCCTACATTCTAAAGGAAGGAAATGATTGGAGCGGACTTTTGTATCCTAGATCCTCTAGCTCATTACTTCTACTTCCTATTCCCTTCCCCAGGAATCACCAAGTACTCAAATTCAAACAAATCTACCCAATTCTAAGGGGAAAAGGAAAAATTTAAAAACAAGGAAAATTATACTTTGATTCACACTCAGAGTTCATCAGTTCTCACTCTGGAGCTAGTAAGCATTTTTTCATCATGAATCCTTTGGAAATGTCTTGGATGATTACTTTGATCAGAATAGTTAAGTCTTTCACAGTTCATCATCATTAGAATATTGCTGTTACCATGTACAATGATAACCTGTATCAGTTTATATAGGTATTCCCAGATTTTTCTGAAACCATCCCCCTCATCATGTCTTACAGCACAATAGTATTGCATCACAAGCATATATCATAATTTGTTCAGCCATGCCCTGTTGATAGGCATCCCCTCAATTTCTATTCTTTGCCAGCCCCAAAGTAGCTGCTATAAATATTTTTGTACATATCAGTCCTTTTCCTTTTCCTTTGCTCTCTTTGGGATACAAACCTAGTAGTGGTATTGCTGGTCAAAGGATATGTACAGTTTGGAAGTCCTTTGGGCACTGTTCCAAATTGTTCTCCAGAATAGTTGGACCAGTTCACAATTCCACTGACAGTTTATTAGTGTACCTATTTCCATATAAACTCCAACATTTGTCATTTCTGATAAGTGTGGATTGGTACCCTTGAGGATTCCCAATAAGTGGGAGCCCACCACATCCTGAAGGATGCCATTATAGTTTTGGTCAACTTTAATGTTTAGGAAGTGTTTTTGACTTGATACACATCCTATATCTGTATCTTTGTAATGTCCATTCATTGCTTCTTAGTTTGATTTTGTGTCCCAAGAGGAACAAGTCCAATCCATTCCATGTGGTGGGATTTTAAGAATATGAAAAGCTTTCTGGGGGTGGAGCCAAGATGGTGGCTGGAAGGCAGGGACTTGTGTGAGCTCCCTACCACGTCCCTCCAAAAACCTATAAAAAAATGGCTCTGAACAAATTCTAGAACTGCAGAACCCACAAAATAGCAGAGGAAAGCAGGGATCTAGCCCAGCACAGCCTGGATGGTCACTGGATGAGGTCTATTGCACACAGAATGGAGGGGAGCAGAGCTCAGCATGAGAGGCAGCAGGACCAACCAGACCAAGAGCCGGGCAGGACAGGCCCTAGCACCCTGAATCAGTGAGCTGTGGCAGTTACCAGACTTCTCAACCCACAAACACCAAAGACAACAGAGAAGGTTAGTGGGAAAAGCTGTGGGGGACAGAGTTCACAGTTCAGCCACTGCCCCAGGGGCAGCAGGGGAGGTGCAGCTACAGAACTACAGCTGCAGTTACTTCCGGCCCCAGGCCCACGTGGTGGGAAGAGTTAAGTGGCAGATCAGAGCAGGAGTGAAGAGGCTGCTGAAGATTTGCATCAGGTCTGGGTTGGTGGTTCTTGAGGAAAGAGGAGTGCTGGGGTGTTAGAGCTGGCTGTATAGAAATAGCTCTGAAATCAACGGCACATCCCCTCAAGCTTGGAACAAAGTATTCTTTGCTCCACAAGCAGTCATACCTCCGACGAAAAACTCAAGGGTCAAGTAAGTTGGCTAGGAACATGGCCAGACAGTGAAAACGAACACAGATTCAGTCTCAGACTTTGGAATCTTTCTTTGG
Organism: Trichosurus vulpecula; assembly: GCF_011100635.1. Taxonomy (NCBI): domain Eukaryota; kingdom Metazoa; phylum Chordata; class Mammalia; order Diprotodontia; family Phalangeridae; genus Trichosurus; species Trichosurus vulpecula. The sequence continues at coordinate 184,537,691 of NC_050581.1, read as the reverse complement.
TGACAAAGAAGACCAAAATATACAGCCTGAAGAAGTCAACAAAGTGCAAGAGGCTACACCAAAAGCCTCCAAGAAAAACATGAACTGGTCTCAGGCCATGGAAGAGCTCAAAAAGGATTTGGTAAAGCAAGTTAGAGAAGTAGAGGTAAAATTGGGAAGAGAAATGAGAATGATGTGAGAAAACCATGAAAAATAAGTCAATGACTTGCTAAAGGAGACCCAAAAAAAGTACTGATGAAAATAACACCTTAAAAAATAGACTAACTCAAATGGCAAAAGAGCTCCAAAAACCCAATGAGGAGAAGAATGCCTTGAAAGGCAGAATTAGGCAAATGGAAAAGGAGGTCCAAAGGATCACTGAAGTAAATACTACCTTAAAAATTAGATTGGAGCAGGTGGAAGTTAGTGACTTTGTGAGAAATCAAGATATTATAAAACAGAACTAAAGGAGTGAAAAAATGGAAGACAATGTGAAATATCTCATTGGAAAAACCACTGACCTGGAAAATAGATCCAGGAGAGATAATTTAAAAATTATTGGACTACCTGAAAGCCATGATCAAAAACAGAGCCTAGATATCATCTTTCAAGAAATTATCAAGGAGAACTGCCCTGATATTCTAGAGCCAGAGGGTAAAATAGAAATTGAAAGAATCCACCAATCGCCTCCTCAAATAGATCCCAAAAAGAAAACTCCTGGGAACATTGTTGCCAAATTCCAGAGCTCCCAGGCCAAGGAGAAAATACTGCAAGCAGCCAGAAAGAAACAATTTGAATATTGTGGAAAAACAATCAGGATAACACAGGATCTGGCAGCTTCCACATTAAGGGACCGAAGGGCTTTGAATATGATATTCTGGAGGTCAATGGAGCTAAGATTAAAACCAAGAATCACCCAGCAAAACTGAGTATCATGCTCCAAGGCAAAATATGGATTTTCAATAAAATAGAAGACTTTAAAGCTTGCTCAGTATAAAGACCAGAGCTGAATAGAAAATTTGACTTTCAAACACAAGAATCAAGAGAAGCATGAAGAGGTAAACAAGAAAGAGAAATTATAAGGGGCTTACTAAAGTTGAACTGTTTTGTTTACATTCCTACATAGAAAGGTGATGTGTAAGATTCATGAGACCTCAATATCATAGTAGCTGAAAGGAATATACATATATATATATATATATACATGTATATATATATATACATATGTGTGTGTTTATGTATGTATATATGTATGTATATATATATATATGTATATATATATATGTGTGTATATATATATATATACACACACACACAAAGGGCACAGGGTGAGTTGAATATGAAGGTATGATATATAAAAAAATAAAATAAATTTAAGGGATAAGAGAGGAATATATTGAGAGAGTGAGAAAGGGAGAGATAGAATGGAGTAAATTATCTCGCATAAAAGTGGCAAGAAAAAGTTGTTCTGTAGGAAGGGAAGAGGGGGCAGGTGAGGGGGAATGAGTAAATCTTGCTCTCATTGGATTTGACTTGAGGAGGGAATAACATACACACTCAATTGGATATCTTACCCCACAGGAAAGTAGGGGAAGGGGATAAAAAAGGGGAGATGATGGAAGGGAGGGCAGATAAGGGGAGGAGGTAATCAAAAGCAAACACATTTGAAAAGGGACAGAGTCAAGGAAGAAAATTGAATAAAGGGGGACAGGATAGGATGGAGGGAGATATAGTTAGTCTTTCACAACATGAGTATTATGGAAGTGTTTTACATAATGACACATGTGTGGCCTATATTGAATTGCTTGCCTTCTTAGGGAGGGTGGGCAGGAAAGGAAATGGGGAGAGAATTTGGAACTCAGTTTTAAAATCAGATGCTCAAAATAAAAAGTTGTTTTTGAATGCACCTGAGAAGTAAGATATATAGAGAATGGGGCATAGAAATCTATCCTGCACTACAAGAAAGTAAGGAGAAAGGGGATGGGGGGGAGTGGGGTGACAGAAGGGAGGGCTGACTGGGGAATGGGGCAATCAGAATATATGCCATCTTGGAGTCGGGGGGAGGGTAGAAATGGGGAGAAAATTTGTAACTCAAAATCTTGTGGAAATCGATGTTTAAAACTAAAATATTAAATAAATAATAAAATAAATTGAAAAAAGAGAAAGATATAAGTAAGTAGTCCTCCCACTGACTGTATTTTTTCTGTTATTGCTAAAAATTTCTGTGTATCTTAGAATGCATTACAGAGAATGTCATTACCGTCTCTTAGTTCTCTCTATTGTAATGAGGAAGAGGCAGGAGTTTATAGAAAGCTTGAAAAATGAAAAGCTTGAACAAGGTAACAATGTTCCTTTGTTTAAACTGTGTTCAGTTATTCTATTACATATGATAAAAGCAGGGGGGAAAGCATTCTCCATAGACTGGCACTATTTAGGTCAGGATTCAAGTAGAAGATATTCAGGATTCTCATTGGAAGAAATGTTACAAAGTCAACCAATCACTGAGAGAATGGAGACAAACTATATAAAGTGGCTTTCTGTGGATTCTCGATGTTTAAATCCTGGCACATAATCTAGGACTTCCTTTGAGGGGGCAGCCAGTGTATCCTCCTTTCATGCGGAGAACTGGATCAAAGAATATATGTACTTTTGATATGATTCTATTTAATACATATTTATGAAACATCTACTATGTGCCAGGCAGAGATAGAGACAAAAACAGAGAGACAGAGATGGTGAGAGAATGAAGCAAACTTGGAGTCAGGGAGGCCTGGATTCAAGTCTTGCCTCTGACATAAAACAGATGTGTTACCCTGGAAAAGTAACAACCTCAAATGCCCCAAAGAATCCTCTAAGAGTTGTAGAGCTTGTGTTGAGACCCAAAAGACCTGTGTAGACCAGGTGATGATCTGTAGGGTTGGAAGGAATTTCCTCACAGGAAATTCCCTATCCCACTAAAATAGCAGGTTCTATTTAAAACAACAACTCCAAAAGAGCAACTAAGCAACCAAAAAGACTGTGCCAGGCAATGGGGGATCTGAAGATAAAAACTGAACAAAACCCCTGCCCTCAGGAGCATGCATTCTACTGGGCAGATATAGCATGCTGACTGCTAATTATGAATTTAATTTGAGAAGAGAAAGATCAGTAACAGTTTGGAGATCAAGGGAGACTTCAGGATATGGGCTGTCAGCTCTCTCACAATCCATATTCTTTTTTTCCCCATTTTTGGAGGGGGGAAGGCAAGGCTATTGGGGTTAAGTGACTTGTCCAAGGTCACACAGCTAGTAAGTGTGTCAAGTGTCTGAGGTCATATTTGAACTCAAGTCCTTCTTTTTTAAAATTTATTTATTTATTTTTATTTTTAGTCTACAGCACTCAGTTCTACATAATTTTGAGTACCAGATTTTCTTCCCTCCCTCCCCACCTCCCTTCCCAAGAAGGCATGGAATCCAACATATCTTCTACGTATGGCTTCGCATTGAACTGATTTATACACTAGTCAAGTTGTGGAGAAGAATTATGACCAATGGAATGAATCATGAGAAAGAAGAAACAGAACCAAAAAAAACCCAAAAACAAAAACAAAAGAGAGAAAAAGGGGGGAAACAGGTGAGCATAAAGTGTGCCTCAATCTGCATTCATACTTCATAGTTCTTTCTCTGGATTTAGATAGCATTCTCCATCGTGAGTCCTTTGGAGTTGTCTTTGCACCTTGTGTTGCTGAGAAGAGAAAAGTCTATCAGGGTTAGTCCTCACAGAATCCATATATCTGTGGTTGTGTATAATGTTCTCCTGGCTCTGCTCCGCTCACTCAGCATTATGTCGTGTAGGTTTTTCCAAGTTGCTATGAAGTCCGTATTATCCCCATTTGTTATAGCACAATAGTATTCCATTACCTTCATATACCACAACTTGTTCAGCCATTCCTCAATGGATGGGCATCCCCTTGATTTCCAGTTCTTAGCCACTATAAAAAGAGCCGCTATAAATATTTTTGTACATATGGGTCATTTTCCCACTTGTGTGATCTCTTTGGTATACAATCCTAGAGTGGTATTGTAACTCAGGTCCTTCTGACTCCGGGGCCCATGCTTTCCTCACTGTGCCACCCAGCTGCCCCTTCACAATCCATATTCTGAGAGTTGAGAGGCAGAGTGAGAGGTAGTCCATTTCAGGTATTGTGGACAGGCTTATGCAATGGAGAAGAGGCCAGAGCTATAATGAGGAGGGAACAGCTTCCAATCAGTATGTCCAAAACACAGACTATGTCATGGGGATGATGAGGACACAAGGCTGAAAAGCTAAGATGAAATCCATTTATGGAAGACTTTAAATGCCAGAATGAGAAGTTTGAATTTTATTCCTAGAAGCAATAGAGATAGACGCAAGCATCATAAGAAACGATCATTCCAGTAGAAATCAAATTTTTGGAGAACTTTGTTGTAATTATAAAAATGTCTCAAGCAATGCACAAGAGGGTTATACATTTTTACAGTGTTTGCTGGGGTGATTGAAGATGTCCTGCACAAATGTCCAAATAGAATAGGAATTCTGTCAACGGGGATGTTCTCAGAATCAAAGACAATTCAAATTGGAAGGGCCCTCAGCAGTCACCTTGTCCAAGTCCCATCCTTGAGTAGATTTCTTCAATGACATCCACCCAAAAGGTCACCCAGTCTTTTCTTGATGGTCCCTAGTGAGGGGTAATCCTCTGGTGTGGGGAAAGACTTGTGAACTAGAAGTCTGGAGATCTGGTTTCAAATCCTAGCTTAGCCACATGTTGGGCAAATCATTTAGCTTTTTTGGGTCTCAGTTTCCCCTTCAGGAAAATGAAAGGTGCTAGACTAGACTAGACTAAAGTCTTTCAACTCTACACCTGCAATCCCACGACTTCCTGGGCCATCCCATTCCATTGTAAAATCTTCATAATTACTAGATTTCTTTTCTTTACGTGGAGTCTAAATTGATTTCTTTGCAGCTTCCACTCATTGCTCCTTTACCTGCTGCTCTCTAGAGCCCTGCAGATCAAGTTTAATCCCTCTTCCAAATGAGAACTCTTCAACACTAGGAGACAACTTGAATGCCTCCCCTTAATTCAGTCTTCTTCCTTTGCAGTCCTTTGGCTTTGCTAGGTGAGCTTTCACCTTCTCTGCCTAGGAACCAGGCCAAATGCACCTTCTTAGACTTCTCTACCCCATACTCAACCTCCCTCTGTCCTCATGCACCAACTACCTTTTGATATGTTTTCTTCCTTCATTAAGCTCCTTGTATCCATCTATTAATCATGTATCAATCTATTATTTATCTATATATTATCTACCTATCTATTCATCTATTTTATCAATTGATCAATCTAGTATCTATCTACCTACTTACCTGTGTATCCATCCATCCATCCATCCATCCATCCATCTATTATTTATTGTCTATCTATCTATCATCTACCCCTACTTATTGAGATGACCATATATCGAACATCCATCAATCTATCCACTTGTCAATCTATCTACGTCTCTCTCTCTCTCTCTCTAAGGCTAAATATACTAAGTTCCTTTAACTGATATTCACATGGCATGATTCTGATTTTCAAATCCATGAGAGATTAAATAGTACAAACCATAGGACAGTGAGCCATGTTACACCTTCCCGTGTTCCATTCAGGTACTTAACTCTCAGCACACTGGACCATCGCCTTCATACTGGTCTCTAGGCATATGAGAAAAAAAGCGCCCTTATTGCCAAATGTTTGTAGACCCTTACTCTTCAGTCCAATTGGACAATTTGCCATTTCCCTGAAAATGACTGATAATAATAATAATAATAATGATAACAAGAACAACGATGGTAATGAATAATAATAGCTGACATTTATATAATGCTCACTTGTGCCAGGCACTGTGCTAAGCACTTTACAACTATTATCTCATTTAATCCTCACAACAACCATTGGAGGTAGATGTTATTACCCCCATTTTACAGTTGAGAAAACTGAGGTAGACAGAGATAAGGTGACATGGTCACACAACTAGTAAGAGTCTGAGGCTACATTTGAACTCAGGTCTTCTTAACTTCAGGCTCAGTGCTCTACCCTTGAAAGTAATTCATTCTCTCTCTCTTTATCTATTTGTCCATCTATTTTATCAATGTATCCATCTATTTATCATCTATCAATCTATTATCTATCCATATATTATCTATGCCACCTAACTGCTTATATTAAATAAATAATATTTATTATATACCTGAGCAGGAGTCCTTTCCATGACATCCCCAACCAGAAGCCAACTGGCTGCCATCTGAAAACCTCCAGTGAAAGTGACCTCATGAACTCTAGAAGCAGGAGACTCCACTTTGGAGCAGCTCTATTTGCTAGTAGGTCTTTCCCATTGTCCAATTGAAGTCTCTCAGCAACTTCCATCCAATTGTCCAATTTTTGTCTTTTGGAGAATCAATCTATTCTTTTCTTCTAGCAATTCAAAATAGATCTCGTTTCTTCTTCTCTAGGCCAAAGACTCTCATTTTTTTTCAACCAATCCTCACAGGATCTAAGAATTAGGAAGAACCTGAGAGATGTCCAGTCAAACTTATGCCAGATCATGGATGCATTATATATTATAGTTAAAACATAGTCATCCAACCTCTTAATGAAGACACCAAGTGAGACGAAATGTATTACCTGCCTCTGTATCTTTTTCTATTTCTCTAATTGTTATGAAAACTTTATTTACATCTACCTGTAATCTTCTTCCCTGTAAATTACACCTATTTCTCTAATCCTACCCACTGGGGCCAAATAGAATGAGGGAAATGCCTCTTTCACATGAATGACTTTAAAATATTTGAAGATGGCTATTATATCCCCACTATGACTTCTAATTTTCAAGTTAAACATTCTAAGTTTCCTCATACCATCTTCTTGTGCCATGGCCTCTAGTCCATTGACCATCACCTGTTTGCCTCTTCCAGACAAGTCTCTATCTAGTTTATGTGCTTAATTTAATTCAACAAACATTAAACACCTCACATGTATAAGACACTATAATGGATTCAGGGGATATGTGAATACATGAAGGATTTAAGATTTCATTAGTGTGAGGAGAACTTTAGGTGTGGGAAATCCAACCCCCAATTTAGATTTAATCTGTCTGTGCTTTAATAAATAAGTCCTAGGGAGAGTCTTGAGACAAGACTTATTAAACTGCCTATAAGGAATGCCACTACTTGGTCTATTTCCAAAGGTGATTAGGGAAAAAGGAAAAGAACCTATATGTTCCGAAATGTTTATAGTTGATCTCTGTAGTGGCAAAGGACAGGAAATTTCAGGGATGGCCATCAATTGGGGAATGGCTGAACAAGTTGTGGTATGTGATTGTGATGAAATACTCCTATGCCATAAGAAATGATGAATTCAATGTCTTAGAAAAACATGGAAAGATTTGCATGAAATAATGAAGAGTGAAATGAGCAGAACCAAGAGAACATTGTATATAATAACAGCAATATTGTTTTAAGAATGACTCTGAGTGAATTAGTCATTTTGATGACTATAAATACACAAAATAACTATAAATAACATATGAAGACAGATGCTATCTTTATCCAGAGAAAGAACTGATAAATAGAAATATGTATAGAATACACACACACGTGTGTGTATATTTGTGTGTGTATGTGTATGTCTAATGATAGCCATCTCTAGGGTGAGGAGGAGGGAAGAAAAAAGAAAAGAAAGAAATTTATATAACTTTATTATATATTTTAAAGGAATAGCAAGTTCTCATAATAGATCTGCAGTTTCATGGGTAATCATCTTTTTATTATACTATGTTATGGAAATGCTTGTTTTATTCCATAAATTAAAAATAAAATAAATTTAAAAAACAAATTATATGACTTGTTGAAGAAGATGCAGCTATTAAATGCTAGAGGTAAGATTTAAACCTAAGGCTTTTTAACCCCAAGACCAGAATTCTCTCCATTGCCTCTGGAGATACAGTGAGAAAATTCCTAAAATGTGCTGTCTAGAACCAAAGACAATAATGGCCAGATGTGGTCTGACCAGGGCAGTGTATAGTGGAAATATTCCCTTGGTCATGCTGGACAACATTGCCTCTCAATGCATCCTAGGTTACCATTAGTGTTTTGGGGGCTGCTATGTCACCTGGCTGCCTCATATGGAGCCTTAATTCTGTTAAAAAAAACCCAGACCTTTTTCACAGGAACAGTTGTCTAGTGATGACTCTTCTAGCCTGTACTTGTGAAGTTGATTTTTTTTTAAAAAAAACTAAGTGTAGAATATTATATTTATCCTCATTAAATTCTATCTTGTTAGATTTGGCCCGTCTTTTTAACCTGTTGAGATCTTTGGGGATCATGATCCTATCACTTAACATTTGGTTTTCCCTCCATGCATCATTTCTTCTGCAAATCTGAAAAACATCTTCTCTGGTATTACCCAATTGTATATTATAATCTTGAAAAACACAGAGCTGGGACAGATCCATAAGGGCATTCCATTAGAGATCTCTCTCCCATTAAGAACTATTCTTAAAAATTTAGTACCCCCATCTTTCCACATAATTCTCAGAATTAGTGAATGGATTATAAAGCATTTATTAGTCATTTCTTACATTCCAGAAACTATGCTAAGGTCTAAGTATACAAATATGAAACTTACTCTACAAATATACATATCCAATTAGAAAAAGAAGTGAGTTTAATCTGGCATGACAGTTTTTTTAAAAAGATATATGAGTGGTTAGTGATTTTTGTCTCAATTGAAATGTTTACAAACCATCCTTTAATGAAATATTGTAAAACTGAGATCCTTGTCCTGTGACAGGCATATGCATTAATCTCATTGGCCTATACTTAGTTTTCAGGCTCCATTCAATTCTTGGTTTTTCTTTTTTTAAATTTATTTATTTAACATATTTAGTTTTCAGCATTAATTTTCACAAGAGTTTGAATTACAAATTTTCTCTCCATTTCTACCCTACCCCCCACTCCAAGATGACCTATATTCTGGTTGCTCTGCTCCCCATTCAGCCCTCCCTTCTGTCACCCCACTCCCCTCCCATCCCCTTTTCCCTTCCTTTCTTGTAGGGCAAGATAAATTTCTACGCCCCATTGCCTGTGTATCTTATTTTCTAGTTGCATGTAAAAACTTTTTTTTTTGTTTTTGAACATCTGTTTTTAAAACTTTGAGTTCCAAATTCTCTCCCCTCTTCCCTTCCCACCGGCCCTCCCTAAGAAGTCAAGCAATTCAACATAGGCCACATGTGTATCACTATGTATAACCCTTCCACAATACTCATGTTGTGAAAGACTAACTATATTTTGCTCCTTCCCAACCCATCCCCCTTTATTGAATTTTCTCCCTTGACCCTGTCCCCTTTCCAAAGTGTTTGTTTTTGATTACCTCCACCCCCATCTGCCCTCCCCTCCATCATCCCCGCCTTTTTTATCTTCTTCCCTCTTCTTTCCTGTGGGGTAAGATGCCCAATTGAGTATGTATGGTATTCCCTCCTCAGGCCAAATTTGATGAGAGCAAGATTCACTCATTCCCCCCTCACCTGCCCTCTCCCCTCCTCTCACAGAACTGCTTCCCCTTGCCACCTTTATGCAAGATAATCCACCCCATTCTATCTCTCCCTATCTCCCTCTCTCAATATATTCCTCTCTCATCCCTTAATTTGATTTTATTTCTTTTAGATATCTTCCCTTCATCTTCAACTCACCCTGTGTCCGCTCTCTCTCTCTCTCTCTGTGTATATATATATATATATATAGACATACATATATACATACATGCACATTCACTTATATATATATATATATATATACACATAAACATATATATATATATATATGCATATTCCTTTCAGCTACTATGATATTGAGGTCTCATGAATCATACACATCATCTTTCTATGTAGGAACGTAAACAAAACAGTTCAACTTTAGTAGGTCCCTTATGATTTCTCTTTCTTGTTTACCTTTTCATGCTTCTCTTGATTCTTGTGTTTGAAAGTCAAATTTTCTATTCAGCTCTGGTCTTTTCACTGAGAAAGCTTGAAAGTCCTCTATTTTATTGAAAATCCATATTTTGCCTTGGCACATGATACTCAGTTTTGCTGGGTAGGTGATTCTAGGTTTTAATCCTAGCTCCATTGACCTCCGGAATATGGTATTCCAAGCCCTTCGATCTCTTAATGTAGAAGCTGCCAGATCTTGGATTATTCTGATTGTGTTTCCACAATACCCAAATTGTTTCTTTCTGGCTGCTTGTAGTATTTTCTCCTTGATCTGGGAGCTCTGGAATTTGGCGACAATATGCCTAGGAGATTTCTTTTTGGGATCTATTTGAGGAGGCGATTGGTGGATTCTTTCAATTTCTATTTTGCCCTGTGGCTCTAGAATATCAGGGCAGTTCTCCTTGATAATTTCTTGGAAGATGATATCTAGGCTCTTTTTTTGAGCATGGCTATCATCACTAGCTTCCACTTGCTCCAATCTAATTTTTAAGGTAGTATTTTCTTCAGCGGTTCGTTGGACCTCCTTTTCCATTTGACTAATTCTGCCTTTCAAGGCATTCTTCTCCTCATTGGCTTTTTGGAGCTCTTTTGCCATTTGAGGTAGTCTATTTTTTAAGGTGTTGTCTTCTTCAGTGTATTTTTCAGTATTTTTTTGTGTCTCCTTTAGCAAGTCATTGACTTGTTTTTCATGGTTTTCTTGCATCCTTCTCATTTATCTTCCCAATTTTTCCTCTACTTCTCTAACTTGCTTTTCCAAATCCTTTTTGAGCTCTTCCATGGCCTAGGACCAGTTCATGTTTTTCTTGAAGGCTTTTGGTGTAGGCTTTTGCACTTTGTTGACTTTTTTAGGCTGTATGTTTTGGTCTTCTTTGTCACCAAAGAAAGAATCCAAAGTCTGAGACTGAATCTGGGTGTGGTTTTGCTGCCTGGCCATATTCCCAACCAACTAACTTGACCCTTGAGTTTTTCAGTGGGGTATGACTGCTTGTAGACTAAAGAGTTCTATGTTCCACGTTTGGGGGGGGATGCACCAGCTCTGCCACACCAGCACTCCTCCTTCCCCAAGAACCCCCAACCCAGACTGGGCTTAGATCTTCAGCGGGCTGTTCACTCCTGCTCTGATCTGCCACTTAATAACTCCCACCATGTGGGCCTGGGGCCAGAAGCAACAGCAGCTGTAGCTGCCCCACCTCCGCTGCCCCGGGGTGGTGGCTGAACTGTGAACTCCTTCCACTCCCGCAGGTTTTTCCACTAACCTTCTCCACTGTCTTTGGTGTTTGTGGGTTGAGAAGTCTGGTAACTGCCGCAGCTCACTGATTCAGGGTGCTAGGGCCCGCTCCGCCCAGCTCCTGGTCTGGTTGGTCCGCGCTGCTCATGCTGGGCTCTGCTCCGCTCCATTCCCAGCTCCCAGCTCCCAGCTCCGTGTGGGATAGACCTCACCCAGAGACCGTCCAGGCTGTCCTGGGCTGGATCCCTGCTTCCCTCTGCTGTTTTGTGGGTTCTGCAGTTCTAGAATTGGTTCAGAGCCATTTTTATAGGTTTTTGGAGGGACTCAGTGGGGAGCTCACGCTAGTCCCTGCTTTCCAGACACCATCTTGTCTTGGTCTTTCTTTTGCACACTTCTCAGATTCTTCCTGAGACTCTAGCTAGGTAGCCTGACTAATGTAGAATAAAGCCAGGCTGTTATTCACTTAGTACTAAAGGCTTTGATCACTTTGTGTGCAAAGTAACTTGGACAGAGTAAAGCAATGACATTTACTGATATCCAACATGGCATCAAACTTTAAAAATTTTTTTTAAAAAAAACATATGTATTTGATTTTTAAATTTATTTTAGTTTCAATATTCATTTCCACAAGATTTTGAGTTACAAACTTTCTCCTCATCCCCACCCACCCCCTCCACCCCAAGATGGCATGTATTCTGTTTGCCCCTTTCCCCAGTCTGCCCTACCTTCTATCATCCCACTCCCCCCTATCCCCTTTTCCTTTGCTTTCTGGTAGGGAAAGATAGATTCCTATACCCCATTGACTTAAAATGTAAGCATTTTAGACTAACATTGCTACAATCCCTGGTTTTATATGATTTGACATTGAGTTCACAAGATTTGGACACATCCTGTAACTCTTCATTGTGAAATCATACTTTTACTACATTGGATATTAAGCTCACCTTTGATGAGTGGTCTGTTTTGCTAAGCTTGATCTGATTTCAATACAGTTTAAATCAGGCAAGATCTCACAGAACTGTAATACATTTATTTTCATGACTTGGATCCATTTCTTAAAATTTTGTACTCAGTGGCAGGGTGATAGTTCATCATCTTATGGTGTTCCATCTCCATTTGAGAGTTTGTGCAATTCCTGAATAATTCTGCTTCTCTGCATATCAATAGGTTTATCAGAGACCATTATTTTCTCACTAGGGAAAGAACTTTCAGGCCTAAATTTCCTGGAAACAAAAGAATCCTCAGAACATTGCTTTGGGAAAGAGATTTTATAGCCCAATAAAGATGACCACAACTTGTAGGCTCATCCAGACTTTTTCTGATAGTAGTTTTTATATAACCTTGAATGAAAAAGTGAGATGTAAGTAAAAACCGTCTTTCCCCAACATTTAATAGTCTAGTCTTTGTTTTGTTTTGCCAGTGACAAGAACTTTTTTTCTTCATAGAATGTTTTCCAACTTCAAAAAGGTTGCATTGAATTGTAGAGGAATCAAAACCAACCCTTCCATTTACCAAGTCTCTCTAAAGATCTTCATTTTAGGGGGTTAATTAGGGTGTTTTACAGCAACAGTGTGACAGTTCTTGGTGTTGTTTTTCTTCAACAATATTTTCCCTTCTGCTTTGATATAACTGGTCCTGTTTCATTGTGGGTTTGAATAACCCTTAAAACACTTGACTTCTCCACATCAATTGTCATTGTAATATCTTTAATAGTTGTTGAGATGTGCTCTTTAACAGTTATAAAATCTTCATTTACCTTTGAAGTAATGTAGAATTAAAAACCTGAGAGAAATGATTGTTAAGAGTTAATAATTTGGGGAGATCCTGAGTTTCCCCTTTTTCTAAAGTTCTGATTTCAAAATTTCAGGCTCTTGAAAGACATTACTGATAATGAGATTGGATTCAGATCACACCCAGGTAGGGAGGTCATTGTGTTCTACTCAGGTTTGGTTCTGAAAAAAAATTCTTTGAATAGACTGCCCAAGGCTGGGGATCATTAAGAAGTAAGTGACACAATCAAAGCTTATAGTTTCAGCCCCTCATTGTAATATTCATTCTCTCATAGTTAACCAATCAGAGTTAATGGCCACCTTTGGGAATACTCCTCTTCCAATGGACATGTAAGCTGTGAGCCGTGAGCACACCACCATGATTGCCTGTGGTTTAAGAGAGAGATGGCCAAACACACTGGCATTATTAATAAAATGATTAATTTACCCAGAAATTATGTCTCTCAAACTTTTTAAATGCCATAAACCTAACAAGAGCAAAGAAATATGTATATGAAGTGATATATAGCATTCAAATGACAGAGAAATAACTAAAGGCAGAGAAAAAATTCATTGTAGTTTCATTTGGTCAAGGTCAGATATTTTGAGTCAGTATAGAATCAGTAATTATTGTAATTTTTTGTGTGTGTATTCTGGACCCCTCTGACAATCTGGTCAAGAATATGGATACCTTCTTAGAATAATATTTTTAAATGCATAAAATAAAATACACAGGATTACAAAGGAAACTTACTCTATTCAAACATCAAAATATTTAAAAAAGAAACAAGTTCGGCACTTCCAGGTTGAGATTCCCTTCAGTGGTAGCACGTATTCATGATGATGTTTCTATGACATAGAATCACATCAAAATCAGTGCTTACCCGGAGAAATTCACACACCACTACAGGTTGAACCTTTCTAGCCTTTTTTTCTTTTGAGTCTTCTACATATTTCCTACATTGGAGTCAAACTGGATGCCTTAGGCTTTACTGAACATGGGCCATGTATTTTCCATTTCTGGGCCTTTATCCACATTGTTTTCTAATACTGGAATACCTATCACCTCCTTCCTCCAATAACTTTCCATTGAAATTATCCCCATTCTCCAAGGCCCAACTTAAATGCCACATCTTGAAGCTTTCCCTGATTTCTCCAAGTAGGGAGCCCTTGAATTTATTCTGTACAAATCTAGCTGGAAGGACTGGGTCACCTTTAACCTGGAGAATAGAAGACTGGGGGGGGGGGTGGCACATGATAGTTGTCTTCAAGTACTTGAAATGATATCACATAGGAGCAGGATGAGACTTGTTCTATTTGATACCAAAGACAGTCAGTAGCAAGGGGTAGAAGGTGCAATGACTCAAATTTAGACTTGACACCAGAAAAACTTCCTAATAATTAGAGCTGCCGAGAGAAAAAGGGCCACCCCAAGATGTAGTGGCTTCCCCTTTTCTGGAGGCCTTCATGAAAAGACTGGATGGCCATTGGTCAGGTGTGATATAGAACAGTAGTGTCCAGCTGAAATAGACATGGGGGCCTCTAACCTATACGTGAGGATTCCCAAGTGCCGCAGGTTGACTTAGACAACCATACCTTAGCATTATCTGTGTTTTACTGTGTTTTTATTTAGTTTGCCTAGTATTTCCCAAGCATATTTTGTCTGATTCTAGCTGCAGCCATTAGCAGTGCTGCTGTAATACAGTCAGTCTGTGTGTTTGACACCTCTGATGTAGAAAACGTTGCTCAAGCATGGGTTGGATGAGACAGCCTGGATGTCCTTTCCAAGGCTAAGATTTTGTGATTCTTTCTGTCTCCCTCTTTCCCTCCTCTGCTCAAGTCTATGATCTATGAGTTCTAAGGTCCCTTCCAGCTCAGAATCTATCACCCCATGGTTAATTACATTTTTAGAATCTAATATTTCTACAGCTAGTACAATATGGGAGAGAGGTAGAAAGAATAATGGGAGGTTCAGAAAAGGGACAGATCATTTTTGGAAGGGGCAGGCTGATTCAATTTGACAATAATTTATATTCAAGGCAAGTTAATAAACACTAGGGATAAAAAGATACCTTTTGTAGGGATCAGGGAGGACCTTACAATGTAATGGGTAGGGGGAGGGCAGGGAGTACAAGCACAAAAATAATTGAGAGAGGGAGGGAGAGAGAGAGAGAGAGAGAGAGAGAGAGAGAGAGAGAGAGAGAGAGACAGAAAGACAGAGACACAGAGACAGAGAGACACACAGAGATGCACAGAGACAGAGAGAGGGGTGGGTAGAGAGAAGGTAGAGAGAGGGAGGGAGGAAGAGAAGGAGAGAGAGGTAGGGAGAATACAAGGAAGAGGAAGGAGAAGCTATGGGAAGTCTATCACCACTGCTTTTCTTTTTCGAATATGCAGTGAAGGATTTATGAATAGGAGAAAGCAGAAGCAAGTTGGCTGAGGAGAAAGAGAATGGCACCAGAATTCAAATTCTGGTTCTGCTACTGTTTGCAGGCATGACTTGTTAGGGTAAGTGCCTTTCCTTCTCTGGCTAGATTTCAATTTCATCATCTGTAACACAAAAGCATTCGATTAGATAGTCCCTAAAATCTCTTCCAGCTCTGAATTCCATGAGTTGAAAATACAGAACTTAGATGATATAGTGCTTAGAAGTTGGTTGGAATTATAATGTATAGCATGGAAATAGAATGTGTTCCAAGCCTTCTAAGAATGGAAAAAAAAACAAACAAATGCAGAGATATCAGCAAATATTACCTTTCTCCAGTCTTCAGAACTCCAGGCTTCATATTGTCTTGCCCATTTCAAAGCTGGGGACTGGATATAAAAAAGACCAAAATACAAACACCTACCCTCAAGGCACTTACATCCTAGGAATGCAGGGTGTGTGTGTGTGTGTGTGTGTGTGTGTGTGTGTGTGTGTGACAATACATTTACCACAAACCAATACAAAACACATGGAATACAATTAAAAAGTACTTGGGGCATGAAGGAAGGTGAGCCCCAAGTACTGGGAAGATCAGGAAAGGTGGAACTTTAGCTGAATCTTCCATGGAATTAGGAATTCCTAGGAGCGGTATGAAGCAAAAGAGAACTCGAGGCAGGAGAAGACAGCCTGTGCAAAGGCTTGTAGAAAGATTAGCTGTCCAGTCCTGGCAATTGAAAGCAAACTAGTTTGGCTGGAACAAAGAGACAAAAGTTGGGAGAGGAGTCATACATTTAGCGCTAAAGCGAATTATAGAGACTAATCCAACCCCCTCAGTTTGCAGGTAAGGATATTGAGGTCCAGGAAGGAAGGAAGGAAGGAAAGAAGGAAGGAAGGAAGGCAGGAAGGCAAGGGCTTCCTATCACACAAGTGATAGTAGATCCAGAGGTTGCATTTGAATCTAGGTTCTCTGACTTTAGGGACACGGCTTTTTCTACTGTAAGAAATTAGTTTAGAAAGAAGTTGGAGCCAAACACTTTGAATGCCAAACAAAGTAGTTTGTATTTTATCCTGGAGGAAACAGGGAGCCACTGAACCTTTTTTTAAACTCTAGAGTTCTGTGCTCAGGGAACTACTTACCTGGCAGGTTCCTATGTTGAGCTCAGCTTTAGGAGAGATTAGGGCTAAACTTTGAAGTCCATTGCCCCTAAAGTCTTTCTTGCAATGCACTAATATTATCTTGTTTCTGCAAGAATTTAAAAGTAAATTTGAAAGAAAAAATTACTGAGGGAGTACTGTAGAAGACACCTGCCTTCCACCCCTCACCTGTCAAACCTCAAGTCCATTATCAGCTCTGATTCTGGGAAAAGAGGAGAATCATCCTAATGGAGAGAACCATGGTATTACATGTTAAATAACCTCTAACAGCACCAAATATTTTATCGTAAAAAATGAAATTGACAGGAATGCGGTTCACATAGTATCCCCTCAAAAGCCAGACAGCCTCATTTCTCATAGATATTGATAAGCACAAGACATCCACAAAATCATAGACTCTGTAGTCTTCTATTTATGAGCAGTGATCTCAAACTCATTCATTGTGGGGAATATTAGTAAGTCAATTCAGCTGAGGCTGATAGCTCATAACTTTGCCGACTGTTGTATTTACCCAGACATAGACTCTCCTCTCTTGAAGAATACTCAAGAAAATGACTTGTAAGATGATTTCCTTTCGAGATATAATCAAGGGCTTTAGAATGAACTGCTTAAAGGGAAATTCTAAATAGCATTCGGCCTTGGTAATTATATATGGATATAATATACATATTGCATACATATACATACACATATGTGTGTGTACATATCTATATGTGTATATACATACATACACATACACACATATATGTTTGTGTATGTATATGTATATATAATCTTTAATAAGGCCTAGAAAATTTCACAGGGCATCCCAGCTTTCCTCATCACAACATCTCAACCACACTGACTTCTCAGGGTTCTGGTCCTGGCAGCAGATGCCAACAACTATCTACTTCATAGGACTGTTGTACAGGAAGTGCTCTGGGCTGTTTCAGCTGGTCTCCCTGCTCCCTCTCCTCTCCCACAGATTCTTTCTTTTCTCCAAACTATCCTCAATAGAGTTGCAAACTTGATATTCCTAAAGCACCAGTCACTCTTCTGCTCAAAAGTCTTCAATAGCTTTCCATTACCTCTAAGAGAAAGTAGAAACTCTTCTTTCGGGCATTTCACGCCCTTCACACTTGGCTATGGGATAATCACACGGTACTCCCTTCCCTTTCCCCCCTACACACTCTATGCACCAGCCTTCCTAGTCTACTTGTTACCCATACGCAGCGTGCTGTCTCCCATTATAGTCCCTCATGTCTAGAGTGCAATCCTTACCTGGCTATCCCTCTTGTCTTCATCCTCTTGGGCTTCTTAGCTCTCTTCAAGGCTCAGTTCAAGAGTCATCCATTGTATGATCCCCCTAATTCTTAGTGCTTTCATTCTCCAAATTATTCTCTATATTTTCTATTGATTGATTTATGTACATACTGTTTTCTCCCATAGAATGTAAGTTCCTTGAGGGCAAGGGCTATTTCATTTTTGTCTTTGTTTTGCCAGATAAACCACAGTGCTGGCACAAAATGGGAATCAAGCAAATCATTATTAAATTGAATTGAATCAAATTATATTGGAGGTTGAAAAGTAAGGAGACAGATCTTGACCTTCCTTTTGTTACTTTTAATTTCTCAGGCTTTTAAGTCCCTGGACTCACTTACTGTAGGATCAAAGGAGAATTGACTTAGAGTGAGAAACAACCCTAAAGGCCATCTAGTCTAGCCTTCCCATTTTGCAGATGAGGAAACTGGTCCCAAAGAGATTGAATGACTTATCTGAGGTCACATAAGGGCAGAACTAGGATTGGAATTTGGGTCATATGACCACCAATAAATTTTTCTATTTCCTTATCTTTTGTCTTAATTTAAGTTTGAATCTTCTCCATTATGCAGAAGAGAAAACTATACATAAGTTTTTTTGTTAGATAATTAATGAATTAATGAGCTCCAATCACTACAGTGTTATATTTCCACATTTTCCTTCCTGAAAGGCAAGGATAATGAATCCAAAGTCAGGAAGATCAGGGATCAAATTTTGCCCTTGATATTTAACAGTTGAGAATATAAACAAGTCACTTAAACTCTCTGAGAACCAGTTTTCACATCTGTAAAGTGGTGGTAAAAATTCCTGAAGTTCATACCACATGGGGTTATTGTTTTGAGGCTCAAATGCCATAATTTATATGTACTATCAGCCTTTTGGAGATGAGTCTCTGTAGTCACCCAATATATTCAAGCATTATCTTCATGGGCCTTTGGAAAATGATTCCAGTGTTGTTTCTTCTATTCCAAGAGAATCTAATGGTTCATCATCAGAAACTGATATAATTTTAACTAGATGATAAAGGAGAAGCATTGCACCTGCTTTGGCATCGTACTGTAAGGACCAAGGAGACCTTTCTGTCTGCTCAGTAGCTGAAACCTCCCATGTGTGTTGCCTCCTCCTACTAGAAAGTTTCTGGAGATCAGGGACTGTCATATTTTTCTATGTCTATCCCCAGCATTTAGCACAATACTTTGCACATTGTAAGCACTTCATAAATCCTTTTAAATTAATTAATCTCTCCATCTATTCATCTTTCTAGAGCCAAACCAATACTCAGTATCATAAATAAAATGAGGTTTCATATGTAAAGCATTTAACAGATCTTAAAGCACTGTATAAAATGCGAGCTGTTGCTTTTGTGATCTGAGGTAGGCTTCAAAATCAAGTCTTCCTGACTCCAAGTCCAGTGCTTTACCCATGATGCCAAGCTTCAGGCTACAACAAAAGGCAGTATAGGGTAGTAATACATTGTTGGACCTCTGCTCCAGCCATGGGAAAACCTGGGCTTCCATCTGTTGCTATTGTTGACCTTCATCTATCCATTTATACAGTTAATCAATCAACAAGCATTTAATGGAGCCAAACATGATACTCAACTTTGGGAATAAAGAGACATAAATGAAAGCAGCCTCAGCCCTCCAGGGGCCAGTCAATTAAATTATCTTAGCCTCAATTTCCTTATCCATAATATGGGGATAAAAATATCTCCAGTCCCTCCTTTATCAGTTTATTTTAAGGCTTAAATGAGATGATATATTGATGTCAGCTGTTATTATTATAACAAGCCTTGACAAAATCTGGTTTGAGGAAAGATTGGAGGGATCAGTTTTTTTCTTTTTAAAAAATTTGTATTGTCCCTTCTGTGAAAGATCCATAACTTGCTCTTTGAAACCTTGGCTGCTGTCTAACTACCTAGCAAATGGGCCTGTAAGCCAGGGAGTATCTGAACACTGTGTCTTTAGAATACCATCTGCTGAATGTGGCCTGGCATGTGCCAACTGCTTGACTTTTGTGATGTGGAAGTTATTTATGTTTCAAATTCCAACTCTAGTCTCCTGAAGCAGTCTTACTGCTAGGAAGCCCTTCCCTTCCCTTCCCTTCCTTCCTTCCTTTCTTTCTTTCTTTCTTTCTTCCTTCCTTCCTTCCTTCCTTTCTTCCTTCCTTCCTTCCTTCCTTCCTTCATTGGGTGGGGGTGCTTTCAGAATGCTTCAGTGGAAAAAGCTGTCATGGCAATTCATCTGATGATATTTGCTTAGAAGAGAAAATAAAACAAAAATGGGCAGAGTTGAGGAATGACTATAATAATACCTGACTCTGGCATCCGGAAGCACAGCCATTCATCCCAAATTGTTTCAAGCAGGTGGGCAGGTTTCCAAGTTGCAAATACAATCTTAAAAAAAGAGGCAACAGTCATTGATGAAATTTGGCTACCTCTAGGGTAGAACCAAATGGCTGCCAAGTTCACTGTCTGCTAAATTAAGGTGGTGTAAAGATTGAAGAAGCAGTAGAATCCATGGCTTAGATTTAGAGCTAGAAGAGCCTCTAGAGGTTATGGAATCCATTTCCCTCATCTGTAAGATAGGGAAAATGAGGCCCAGAGAACTGAAGTGGCCTGCCTAAAGTCACACAGCTAGTGAGGGAACAGAACCAGGGTTGGAAGCCACAAGCCTGGGCTTGAATGTTCAAGTTGGGATCTGGATAGTGCATCTCTGCTTCTTGTCATTGGTTCCATGAGATGTTTAATTGAGGACAGAGGGAAGGTCTTGGGTTTTATAGATGCCTTCTAGTTTCAGACCCTGTATTGAGTCTCTCCTCACTCCAGTCCATCCTCTACACAGTTGACAATATTTTTCCCCTGTAGGTTTTGCCATGTCACTCTTTTACTCAATAAATGTCAGTGACTCCCTATTATATACTGGAGTAAATAGAATGTTCTTTGACTGACATTTCAAACTCTTCACAAACCTTTCTTTCCAGTCTTGCACTTTACTCCCTTATAATCACTCTGTGACCCAAGCATCCTTCTCTACTTGTTGTTCCTGGTACATAACACTCCATTTGCACTCTATGTGCCTTCATGCTGGTTCTTTCCCACTCCTATGATATTTCCTCTCTTTACATCTGTCCCTTAGCATCCCCAGCTCCATTTATGACTTGGCTTGGCTACCTCCTTCTTCAGGGGACTTTTCCCAGTCTCCCCAGCTGCTAGGGCCAATCTTCACATGTTGTCTGCTCTATTAGAATGTAACATAGGGATTTTTTGCCTTTCTTTGTATCACCAGTGCTTAGCGCAATGCCTGGTACATAGTAGGCACTTGATAAATGCTTTGTCATCCATTTGTATCTGTGTTATAGTTACACTTTCACTTTGCTTTTTACCTTGGAGAAATCTCTTCATCTACTTAAATCTCAATTTTAAGATGGGGATTCAAAATTTTCAAGTCAATTGCACATAGTATGCATTTAATAAATTTTTATTGAATTGAATATATTAAATTCCTACTATGTGCAATGCACTGAGCTACATTCTGAGAATACAAATATAAAAATAAATGTCTTTGCCCTCAAGGGGCTTATATTCTACTGAGGCAACATGACACAAACAGGTAAGTCAATTGATTTCTTTATTGGTGGCTTTAAAAAATAATATTTTCTTTTTTCATGGTTGTGTGTAAATACAGTTTTTAATATCCATTTAAAAATTCAATTCCAGATTTCCTCTTTCCCTCCCTCATCTCCTTCCTATCTTGGATGGTAAGCAATTTGATATAGGTTATACACTTTCAATAATGCAAAATATATTACTATATTAGTCTTGTTGTGAAAGAAGCCACAGACCCAAAGAGGAAAAACGCAAAAAAATACAGAAAGTGAAAAGTAACATCTGCATTCAGATTCCATCAGTTCTTTTTCTGGAGGTGGATAGCATTTTTCATTGTAAGTCCTTTGGAATTGCCTTGGATCATTGTATTAATCAAAGTAGCTAAGTCGTTTGTAGTTGATCATTGTGCAGTATTCTTGGTACTATGTACAATATTCTGATCCTTCTCAGTTTACTTTGCATCAGTTTATATATATCCTTCCAGGTTTTTCTGAAATCAGCCTGCTCATTATGTCTTATAGCATGGCAACATTCCATTACAATCATATACTACAACTCATTTAGCCATTCCCCAATTAAAGGTCCTGCCCTTGATTTCCAATTTTTTTGCTACCAAAAAAGAGCTTCTATAAATGGTTTTGTACAAATAGGTCTTACTCCCTTCTTCAGATCTCTTTGGGATACAGTATTGATGAATGAAAGGGTATACACAGTTCAATTGCCCTTTGGGCAAAGTTCTAAATTGTGCTCCAGAATGATGGGATCAGTTCACAACACTGATTGGTGATTTTTTCCCCCAGAAATCCAGAACCATCTATGTTAGAAGTCATTACTTGATAACAATATTACATAATATCATTTAATATTGCTAATATAATGAGTATTTAATTACAGTTTCAGCTGGTTATTATAACATAATAATTAAATCTAAGCATGTATTTAATGTGAAGATTCATGTGGATGAGTGGCTATGGCAGGTGTATAAACAACCCTTAGAGATGTTCCATCCATAAATATCCCTTGAACAGACAGTGCAGAAGAACAATGAACTGAGCAAGAGTTGAACAGGAGGGAATTGGACATGATTTGGATTGCTTTGAGGAGAGTTTTTAAGGACCCCAATGTTCTTCCTAAAACAAAGACCTATATGTTGACACTAATAATTCTCTTGGGGATGATATATGATCAAAAATCATAGAACACCACAAGATCAAAAGATGTTAATTTGTAGATCCTCCCAGGGGCAATGGAGAAGCATGTGATCAGTTTCAATAGGCATCAAGGTATTCCACGAAGAATTATATAGAAGAAGATCCATAAAGATATCAGAGAGATACATGAGGCAGTGTGATACAGTGGATAGAGTGCTGGATTTGAAGTCAGCAAGACTTGGGTTTGAATTTTCCTTGCCCTAGCTATTTGACCCTGAGTGACTTGCTTACTATTTCAGGGTTTCAGTGCCCTCCTCTGTAAAATGATAGGTGAAGGAATTAGATGAGTTCAAAGGTCCTTTCCAGTTCTAAATCTAAATATATGGATGAGAAGAGAGGTAGGGAAATGAGAGCTACCTAATGAATGGCCATTGGTTACCCTACAGCGTTAAGGGATCAAGAAGAAGCCTTATCACAGCCAGTGGATCCTCCTTTGGAAGAATTGCCAGAGGACATGAGCAAAGGTCCTTAGCCTCTTTAAAAGATATAGATGCAAAGTGATTCTCCCCATTGGAGAGAGTGACTATAAAATAATCTGTACATGGGATTATGATAATCGCTGTTATTATTGTTGTAGATATCGAGGGTCCTTCCTATTGGGCACTGGGTGGAGTGTGATTTCAGAATCACAGAATTTCAGGCCTGGAAGGAACAGCAGGTATTACCTAGCTCCACCCCCTAAATTTTTGGCAAGATTTGACTTAGACCAGGAGAGAATCGACTTACCTGAGGTAATGCTACCTGTGAGGAGTAAAGCTGGAGGGAGAAATGGAGTCTTCCGATTTGAGGATCAGTTGTAGGATCCAGTCCTTGCTTAAGATTTATTTCCCTGCCTCCCCCTCTTATTTTTAAACAGCTGCAGAATTCTTGAAAAAAAAAACAGACCTTCTAGTTCTCTCTTCCTTTTCTTCATTTGTCTTCTCCCTTCATCATCTCTTCATCTCTTTCCCTGACTCCTTCTCCTATTCAAAGTAGGAGATGGGCAATGGAGGGGCAATCATGGTTGGAGAAAGGAACAATCAGGAGTATGCTTAAATCCTGAGATGAGAAGGGGAATCAACCTTGATCCTATTATTCCTCCCCAAATAATGTCTGAGTACCTTGACACCATCGGCTGGAAATAAAGGTCATTGGCAGCAAAAAGAGACACATGACATCGAGCATATAATATTCTATTCTTTTGCCCTTAAGGATTTTCTTCAAACCAGCTTCCTCTTATGCCTTTGGGACAAATCACTCACCTTATGTGGGACTCAGCTGGTCTAGCTGTAAAATGAGGAGGGTGAGCTAGATAACAATAGCTCACATTTGTGTGTATTAGTAACAACACCACTAATAAATGGCCATCATATCGTGCTTTAAGGAACTTTACAAATAGGATCCCTTTTGATCCTCCCAAAACCTAGGAGGTAGAAGCTGTTATCCCCATTTTACAGATGAAGAAATTGAAGCTTAGAGAGGTTAAATGATTTGCCTAGGCTCACACAGTGTTTAAGCGTCTGAGGCAGGCTATGAACCCAGGTCTTCCTGATTCCAACTTGCCTTAATATAATCATATAATCATATAATCACAAGAAATATTATACTCAATACCAACCCACCAGAACTAGTAGTTCCCTGGGTTACAAAGATGGAAAGATAATATAGTCCTTGGCTTTATTTTTCCATCTAGTAGGGGGAAGAGACATTAATACAAAGAGCTGTACAAGGCAGACAATCATATAGAAAAGGCTAAATTAACTGATTCAAGTGGGTATCACTTTTAGTTGAAGGAATCATGGAATGCTTCATGGAAAAAATGGCAGCCAAGTTGGGCCTTGGTGTAGGGAACAGATATCAGTAGGTGGAAGAATCAGTGGGGAGTGGGCCGATTGACTGTTCCAGGAACAGAAGACATGGTAATGTGTAATGGTCTAAAATGTAGGATGATTGGGCTGCCTTTGGCTGGAGCATAGAGTATGAGAAATGTAATACCATGAAGTAGGTCTCAAAAGATGTTAAAGGCAGATTATGGCAGGCCTTGTAGAATCTCTTGGCTCAGTGGGGGAAGTGAGGTCAGGAGAAGTCTTGGAGTCTTTTCTACTACTAGTTCACAAGGACTAGGCAGGTGGCAGGGAATTCAAAGAGCTGCAGGTTAAGAAAACAAACAGACAAACAAGTAAATAAATAGATGAATAAAGGAACGAATAGATAGAAAGATGGATGAAAGAATGAATTAATAAATGGATGGATGAATGAATAGATGAATAGACAGATAGAAAGATGGATGAATGAATGAAGACTGAATTGGATTGATTCAATTAGCTTGCTGCTGACCATGACTGGATTGTTTGCTCTACTAAAGGATACCCAGTAGGGGGTGCCAGAGACCATACTAGTAATGCAAGATGCATTAGGGATTCTAAAAGTCACAGATATCTGGGATTGGGCAACATTTGGAGCCCGTAGTCCTGACCATAGACAGAGACCCTGGGCCTCCCAGATGTTTTCTTTAGGCAGGCAGAGTTTATGGCCCAGTATTGTTTTTTTGTTTGTTTGTTTATGGAGTTCTGCCTGAAATCCACCCAGAATAGGTAAAGGTGAACATTATGGCTCCATCTAGTAGGGGACATTCCCCACTGGGCCATCACTGATAATATCTCCTCATTAGAGAAGGATATTTTTCTAGAAACTCCTCACAGTTTTTTTAAACCTTCCTTTTTAATAAATAAGCAGAATCAGGCAAAACCAAATCAGCACATTGGCCACATTCGAAAATGCATGCCTTCTCTGCACCCTGAGTCCATCACTTCTCTGGCAAGAAGTAAGAAGCATGCTTTACCACCAGTCCTCTGGAGTCTCAGTTAGCAAGTATATTGAGCAGAGTTCTTACATCAGGGTCATCAGTTCATAGAGTCAAAGCTGGAAAATATCTTAGAGTTTATCTAGTCCAATCTACTAATTTTACAGATGAAGAAACTGAAACCCAGAGAATTTGAGTGACTTAGGATCAAAGGATCATAGATCTAGAGCTGGAAGGGACTTCTGAAGCCACTAATCTGGGCCCCCTATGTTTTACAGATGAAGAAATTGATGCCAAAGAGATTAAATAACTTACCCAAAGTCATATAGTCGATCTCCAATATTCTTTCCATGCTGCCTTCCCAAGTCTCTTAGAGTTGTTTTTCTTTATAATGTTATAGTCATGGAATAAAATGTTCTCCTTGTTGTACTCACTTCAGCCTGGATCAGTTCATGCAAGTCTTCTCAGATTTCTCTTACAGAATACACATTCATTAATAGGGACCTGTTCCTTTTTCGTCCTTGTATCTGCAGACTTAACAAACGCTTAGTATATACATTTTTGATGGCTGATTGGATCAGAGGCACGATTGTGAAGAGAAGGTGTGGGACAATTGGTAGAGGCCTTCTGGCAACAACCTTCCAGGATGGTGTTGTTGAGGGAAAGATAATGGATGAGCCCATCTATGGGCATGGCTGAGCCAGAAGGAGACTGAACACTTCCCACCTTGACCTTGTTGGAGTATCAGCTCCATTTGTGGGGGAGGGGGCAGCATTCAGTGAATAGAAGGAGACACAATAAATAATGCCAAAGATTTAGGGAATCAGATTGAATCAGATAATCAATTCTTTAGTTGTCCTTGTATTCCAATGTCCTGGGTCTGAATGGCTCTCTGTAGGAGATTTTCTAATGCATCTCAGCACTGGACTTGGGGTCAGAAGAAAGGAGCCTGAGTCTTGGTTCTGTCTTCACTAGCTCTGTGATGTCATAATGTTTGGACTTCATAGCATTACTGAAAGGGCCCTCAGAGACCATCTAGTCTAATATCCTCATCAGAAAACTAAGGCCCGGGAAGAAGGGACTTGCCCAGGTTACACCAATAGTAAATGTCAGAGTTAAGATTTGAACCCAGGTCCTCTGACTCCAGATTTAGGGATCTTTCCATCATACTGAATTATTTCCATTTTCCTTAATAGTGAAATGAGGGGTGTTGGGCTAGATCAGAAGTTCTTAAACCATAAGTGTGCAGCAGATAGATTTCAGGGGGTCTATGAACTTGAATTGAGAAAATGCATCTTTATTTTCACTGACCTCTAACTAAAATTTAGGACCTCCTTCAGTTATGAATGCAGGTTGTTGTTCAGTAGTATCTGACTCTTCATGACCCCATTTGGGTTTTTTTTTTGGTACAGATATTAGAGTGCTTTGTCATTTCCTTTTCCAGCTCATTTTACAGGTGAGGAAACAGACAAACAGCATGAAGTCCAGGGTCACTCAGCTAGTTAAGTGTCTAAGGCTGGATTTGAACTCTGGAAGACGAGTCTTTCTGATTCCAATATCCACTGCGCCACCTGGATGCCCCATGAATGCAGACTACAAAACATTATTCGCAGCAGTTTTCCATGGGCTTCACCAGACTACAAAAGAGGTCTGGGACACAAGGTTGAGCACTTCTGGAGCAGATAATTTTGAGTGTCTTTTCTAGCGTCGTAGAATTTAGATACGGGAGAAATCATAGACACCAGTCAGTGCCATCCCTTCACTTTATACATGAGGACATTGAGGCCCACTGAGATTATACAGGCGATAAGTAGTAGAGCTCAGATTCAAATTCAGCACTTTTGGTTCTATGTCCATCTTTCTTGCCATACCTGTCAATCAGTCAATCTTCATTGTTGAGTGCTAGGCAGACACAAAGCTCCATGCTGGGGATCCAAAGGAAAAAGTATAAACTCCCCCTGGTACAGTGGTTTGTTAGGCAAGATGGACCGGATTTTGCTCTTTGGTGTTTACTCACAGAAATACCAGAAATACCTGTTTCCCAAGACCCATTTTTTTTCCTGAGACCCATTTTTTAGTCAATGTATAAAGGATATGAAGGAAAAACTGTCTTTGCTCTCAGAAAATCAAGTTAGGAAGACAATGAATATATATGGAGGTATATATGAAATATAAGGGATTAAAGAACAAAAAGAAATGGTCTGTGTATCTGTGTGATGGTTACACACTTGCGTTTTGGACTTTTGGAAGAAGTGGTCAGCCCTTATTCTGGGTGCCTCCCTTTTGCTACAATTACCCCATGCGTTCTTAGCATCACCATTAATATTTTAGCCTTGCTGGTATACCTCATATGGGATATGGTCAGCTAGTAATGGAGAGGAGCCAGTGGTGCCAAGGCTTCCCCAGAAGCCTTACCTGAGTACAGGGATGGGGATTCAGCTCAACTCCCTTCAGCTGGGGGATTAGAAAGTCAAATGAAGGAGAGGCAGAGGAGTGGGGCCCACTGTAGTCTGACTGGAGTCAGAAAGGAGATGTCTGGGTGAAAGGTGGGCACTGAAGTCCTGAGAAGGGAAGAGACTGGTGCTTGGTGGTGAAGAGGGACCACTGGAGCAGACAGGATTGATATGCTCCTTTAACCCTGGGCTTCATTGCTTTCCGGAAGGAACACTGTTTAAGGGAACTCTGCAGTCCCAGATCAATACGGAGAAGAGTAAAGAATTAAGTGATGCCAAGTGAAGGAGGGGCTGCTGCTTCCTCCTTAGCCCTCCCCTCCTGCCCCCACACTAATGGCTGCCTTTGTCTAAACAAGGGGTACAGTTGGACTCCCTCTCCCCTACCTGTCCTCCACTGTTCAAGAATGCTCTGCTAGGGGGCTGCTTGCCTTGCCCTGTGCAGCCCTGCCCCATCCGTACTCTTTCTTTTCTTTCCTTTTCTCCTTTTTCTCTATTTCCTCCTCCTTTTATCCTTTTTCTATTTCTCTTCCTCCTTCTCCTCCTTGTCTTCTTTCTCCTCTCCTTCTTCTCCTCCTTTGTCATTCTATTTCCATTCTTCCTCCTTTTTTGTCATTCTTTTTTCGTATGCTTCCTCTTCTCTGCCTTTTCCTCTTCCTCCTCTTTTCCTCCTCTTCTTCCTCTTTTCCTCCTCTTCTCTGTCCTTTTCTCTTTCTTTCACTTTTTGCTCCTCTTTCTTCTCCCCATATTTCTTTTCTCCTTCCTTTTCTTTCTCTTTCTTTTTTTATCTCCTTCTCCTCTTTTTCCTCCTAATCATCTGCCTCTTCAACCAGGAGAAAGATATTATGAGCTCACACTTGTGGGAGACAATAAAGCTTGTGATGTATTTCTTTTTGGTGCCATAAATAGATGGTTTTTGTGTTCCCAGTTTTTCATGACCAAGACAGTCATATTTTATCATCTCTTAAGTGACAGCCCAATGCCTTCAAGGTCAGGGGCAGCTTAGGATGAACCAGCAGAGATGTGAGCAGACATTCAAGCTGGCCAGAGAGGTATTGGTTCTTCTATAGAACACCTGGGTCTCAAACTTGGAGGTTGGGAGTTCACATTCATTGTGAGAGCTGTCCACAGCAGCTAAGCTATAGAGGAAGATACTGTTAGTACATAGTGCAAATAGGGTAGATTAAGAGAGGGATTACTCATAAGCTAAACAGATACCAACCAAGGATGGACCAAAAAAAATATAGCAACTTTATTTTTGAGATGGCAAAAAAAAAATTAAAATGGAGGGAAACCCATCAATTGGGGGAACAGCTGAACAAGTTATAGCATATAAATGTGATGGAATTGTGCCATAAAAATGATGAAACGGACAGTTTCAGAGAACTCTAGGAAAATTTGTATGACCTCACACAGAATGAAATGAGCAGAAACAGGAGAATCATTTATACAATAATAACCATATGGTAAGGATAAACAACCTTGAAAGACTTAAGGATTGCAATCAATACAATGTAACCAATGACAAGTCCTGAATACTGATGACCAAGATAACTATTCACCTCCTCCAATCGACAAAATGAAGTATATATTTTCTGAACATGGCCAATGACCAACTTTGTTTTGCTTGACTATGCATACATTTTACAATAGTTCTTTCTCTTTCCTTCCTTCCTTCCTTCCTTCCCTTCCTCCCTCCCTCCCTTCCTTCTTTCCCTCCCTCCCTTTTCCTTTCTTTCTTTCTCTTTCCTCTTTCTTTTTCTTTCTTTCTTTCTTCCTTCCTTTCTCCTTTCTTTCTTTCTTTCTTTCTTTCTTTCTTCTTTCTTTCTATCTTCCTTCCTTCCTTCCTTCCCTCCCTCTTTCTTTCTTTTGTTCTTTCTTTCTTTCTTTCTTTCTTTCTTTCTTTCTTCTTTCTTTCTTTCTTTCTTCTTTCTTTCTTTCTTTCTTTCTTTCTTTCTTTCTTTCTTCTTCTTCCTTTCTTTCTTTCTTTCCCTCCAGTGGGGTGGATGAGGGAGATAAAAATGGATTTTTCTAAACTTAAAAAAAGTTTTAAATTGAAACAATTTTCAAAAACTAGATGGTCCTTCTAGCTATAAGCATATAGTCCCGTGATTCTTGTTAGAATAAAAGCAAGCTACTATTTTCAAGTCAGGTAATCAAACAGCATGTATTTGTAAAGTGCTCACTGTGCGCCAGGCACTGTGCTAAGTGCTGGGGAGCCAAAGGAAAGGTGAAAGCCTTACCTTCTGGCACAAGGGCTCATTAGGCAACATTGCGGCTCACAGAAATTCTGGTAGTGTCCATTTTGGGCTATGCTCTCCAGTCAAGTCTGCTTTTTATAAATAAAATAAACTCTTCTTTAAAGCATCAATATAAGTAGTAATAAGTATCCTCTGTAAGAATTTTCTAGATAAAACATAGATTTAAAGCAAGAGTCACAGGGAAGAAAACTTCCGAAGAATTCCCCTTGGTCCTCATTCCCTTGCATCGTTTGCTTTTGCCGGGCCTTGTTATTTACCTTAATCCAGGCTTTCTAGCCCTTCCCTTTATTCCTGGAGCCTCTAAAGCTCTTCATACTCAGGGCCCTGATTCCACTAAGATGTATCCATGGGAGTTTTCAGTGAAGTGGATTTCTGTCCTTAAACTATTTCCTCTCCCTTTTTATCAGGATCAAGGACTGTTGGGGCAGAGGTTTCTTCCCTGTATTTGCGGCCCACCTGATGTCAGCCTCTCTCTTTTCCTAGGAATGTATTTTAGCCAAACAAAGAAGAATTGTCCTGTGCAGGGCGTGAGGGGTCTCCTACTTTCACATGTTTTATTCCCTTTTTTAATGGCCTCTGCTTCTATTCACATCCCCTACCCTAGGATCTTCTCATTCGAGGGAGGGGAAGGACCTGTGGCCCTCTAGGTCCTCAAGTGTGGCCCTTTGACTGACTCCAAACTTCACAGTACTAATCCCTTTAATAAAAGGATTTGTTCTGTAAAACTTGGCCTCGGTCAAAAGGGAGCACTCAAGGACCTAGAAGGCCACAGGTTCCCTACCTCTGTGACTAAGTCCTCAGTGGAGTTGTCTTCCTACCTCTCTTATGAGATTGAAGCTACATATTTTTTCCTTGAATCGTTTTTTAAAAGAGAGATTTATAGACATTTTTCAAAAGCCTCATTGCAAATTTAAATCACAAAGTGTTTTTAGACAGTGACATAACCTAGCTCACAAAGTGTTTGTTTCATGGGTTATCATGGCTCCAAACTTTAAGATCTGGCATTTGGCATCCCAGCGATGAGCCCCTGAGTATTTCGGCAGGCCAAGCCTCTGACAGAAGGCACAGGCCGTTGCTGGAACCATATCCAAAGCCTTTCTAGCTTTCTGTAGAGTTTGCTTTCCAATCTGTCTCTTTGCCCAAGCACTTCCTGTTAAGTTCTGGTTGCTGGAGAAACTACAGAGACATAAAACGGACCCTGTCCAGCAGCTTCATCTTATTTATTACTCCATTTTTTTAGGGCCCAGAAATGAGGGCTATATTGACTCTTTTAATTATTCAACCCTTCTTATTGAGCTAACTCCAGCTGCTTCCCTTTAAGTGAAAGTCAAAATTCTGAAGATGAAAATATGGATCTAAAACCAATATAATTGCTCTTGAGTGGCCAAGTGGGTGGACATGTGTATATTGAGCTCTCATTAGGAAGACCCAGTTGGGCTTTCAAAGCCAAATCTATGAAATTTTTGTGGATGATGCTGAAACAGCATCTTTCTGCCAGGAAATAAAGTTTAATTCAGAAGATTATAGTTCATGTGAAGCTTCCCTTGGCACTTTTTAGAACCAAAAGAGGGAGGAAAAGAGGAAAAGAGCTTAACAATTTCCCTGGTTCTACTTTCTGCATTCTAATGAGAAATCAAGGACATTAAATCAAGCAGAGTTGGTTCAGTGTCAAGAAGATTTTCAAACACAATAACAACTTACATTTATAGGTGGGAGTTCATTTGGAAAAAAAATAATCTGAAGGTCTTAGTGGAATGCAAGTTGGGCATGATTCAGTAATGAGACACAGCAGCCAAGAAAACAAATATTCTTTTACATTTCATTATGAGAGGAGTGATGTATAAGAAAAGGGAGGTCCTATTGGATGATGCCCTCCTTATAGCACAGCTAGAGCATTACATTCAGTTCTAGACCCTGTGGTTTGTGGAGGACACCAATAAGCTGGAGATCATCCCGAGATATGCACCCAGCATGGCAGAGGGCCTCCCAATGTCACAATGCTGTATGAAGAGCGACTGAGTGAACTGAAGATAATGAGCCTGGAGAAAAGGAGGCTTAGTGGGCACATGACAGCTGTTGTCTTCAAGTACTTGATTGGAAAAAAAAGAAATTTACATGATAACTTTTTTACATATTTAAGAGGAATATCAACTTGTACATAATAGATTTGCAGTTTCATGTGCATTTATCTTTTTATTATTATATTATATTATGGAAATGCTTGTTTTATTTCATAAATTATAAATTAAATAAATAAAATTTTAAAAATTCATCATATGGAAAATGGATTCAATTGGTTTTGTTACCCTTTCCCATCACTACTTTCCTCCACTACATCCTCCCTCACCAAATAGAACTAAAAGCAGTGAGTGGAAACTGAAGAGATGTCTTTGATGTAAGGCCACACTTCCTATAACCGTCAGGATCATCCTGAAGTGGAATGGACTGGGAGGTTGTTTCTTTACATTGGTCAAGCAAAACTTGGATGACCACTGAGTGCAATGTTGGAGAAGACCTTCATGTTCAGGGTCAGACTCATCTCTGGGGTCCCTTTCAGCTCTGAGATTCTGTGAACTGTGATGAAGCAAGGCACTCTTTTCACAGAGATTTCTTCACAAGAGTCCTCGGAGGTAGGGAGCTTGGCTCTGTGAGTCCCATGTTCTAGAGGAGAACTCTGAAGCCCAGAGAAGTTGTAACTCACCCATGGTCTCAATCTAGTAAGTGTTGTGGCCATGGTTTGTACCCAGGTCTCCTAACTCCAAGCCTGACTTCTCTGTCCAAGAAAACATTGGGTTGTTTAAAGGCCAGCCCATATTTGTCAGCTGTGAAGAACAGGAGCTGGCCAGCTATTTCATGTATGGCAGAGAAAGAAACATGAATGGTTTATGCAAGGCACTTGTCATCAGGAGGAGAACAGCTGGGTTGCACAGTGGATAGAGCACTGGGCCTAGAGTCAAGAAGACCTGAGTTCTAATCCAGCCTACTTACTAGCTGTGTGACTCTGGGCAAGGGTCACCTAACCCTGTTTGTTTCACTTTCCTCATCTATAAAATGAGTCAGAGAAGGAAATGGCAAACCACTCCAGCATCTCGGCCAAGAAAACTCCAGATGGGGTTATGAAGAGGCTGCAACATCTGAAATGACAGAGCAACATCAGGAGAAGAGGGGCTATTGAGTGATTTTAAAGCATCATTTGAGTGGTTGCCTTAGCAATTCTAATATTGACTTGTTCTGCATGCCACATTGGTTAGGTTGATCCCTTGAAGAGCAATGGGGATTATGATTTGCTGCCCCTTCTTTGTCAGAATAAAAACAAGATGGTTTTATCCATTTTCTTAAGCCAGTTGAACTATCATCCCCTCATTAACCGAACATTGGATTTAGGTGGGAAGCAAAGCATTCTATTGTCTTCTTATTTCATAATTTAAAGACTGTAAACCCCATGAACATAAAAAAATCCAATAACTGCATACATTAGCAAATTAAGGTGTAACATTTCATATTAATCAACCAATAAATATTTCTTAAGCATCACCTATATTCCAGGCACTGGCTAGGTGCTTTATTATTTAACAAACTAGAAATAAAGGATTTAACAGACAACAAGCAAAAACAAAAATAGGTTTTCCCTGTGTTCCTTTTCAAGTCCACCTGAAATAAAATTAATTTAATAAGCATTTCTTAAGCACTACTGTCCATGCACTGTGTAAAACACTGGGGATAGAAAGACAAAAGTGAAACACTTCCTACTCTTAAGTGAATTACACACACACACACACACACACACACACACACACACAGAGTTATGTAATATTATATAACGTATTTTCTGTTTCGTTAATATATGCAGAAACATATGTTGAATATATTTATATATTTTGTATATGCGCACATATGTGTGTGGTATGTGTATATGTATATATAAATACACACGCACACACACACACACATATATATGTATATATGTATGTGTATGTGTGTGTGTGTGTATTGGGGAGAAATAAGAAGTTCTCTTACCTGTCACTTGTGTTTTCTTTTTCCACATAATTGTTTCTTTTTCACATCCTGGCTCCAACCAACTTTTCTAGTCTTTAACATACTCTGTAGAGGGGGAGGAAAGGGAGCAATATTTGTTATGTGCATACCATGTGGCAGTTATGCAAGCCATCCACCCATTTATTCACAGGTCGCATACCCCTACTAATGGTGTTACCTTTTGTGAAGATCCACTTCAGTTTAACCCTTTGTTACATTCTAGTTGTGACAAGACTAATGCGCAGTTGTTGATTATGTTTGTTGTCGTCAGTGTACACATAGATCTGGTTCTACTACTCTCACTTTGTTTTTGTAAACAAGCTGGCATTTTTTGGTTTTATTACATAATTTAATCCATTCACCTTTAAAGTTATGAGAGTCAGATTTATATTTTCCTCCATTTGTCGCTAATGTTGTTTTTTCCCCTTTTCTGCTATAAATGTAGTCTATGTTTCTTCAATTACTTAGGCTTAATCTTTCTTAAAGTGGGCCTACTTCTACTGGCTCTCTTCACCTCAACCCTGAACCATTGCTTCAATTTGTTAATTTGTGGAGTTTTTATTGGTTACTTCTCCCCCTGCTATTGTCTGGTTAGTTCCTCCTTTCTTTTTTCCCTCTCAGTCAAGTACAATCTTCCTTCTTCTCCTCCGCTTTAACTAGTCCTCCTCATTAGTTTTTAATTTCATTTTTGTGCCCATTTCCAGAGCTGACTTCTCTCACTCATTCTCTTCATCATCCATCTTCTCTTTCTGTTTTCTGTAGACCCTCATTCTCTGGTCCATGACCCCTATATTTATCTACTTCCTCTCTATTCTCTGTATTCCTCATGGAATCAGAACTTCTGAGGTATCCATTCTGGATTCTCCTCTAAACAATTTCTGCCATTGCCCTGTAGAGTTTGCCCTGAAGATTTCCCTTTTCCCTTGTGCCTCACTCTCAGAAAAATGCTAATCCCTGTGGGTGACAGAAAGGACTTTCCCAATCGCAAGACTCATTTTCACTTCCCCAGTTAAATAGCTTATCAATGACCTTTATCTCCTCTTGGTCACTATCTTTCCTCATTTGCCTCAAAATCTCCTTCTTGGGTCCAGGCCCTCTTATTCGGTCAGGCTCCCATGTCCCTAAGAGCTCCAAATCTCACACTTCCAAGGCAGGATGAGTGATCTTTTCAAGCTCCAAAACCCATAGACAAAACCCAGCACAAGGTCCTCATCTTTCCCAAAACATTTCTCTTCACCTGTAAGAGCATTCATCAGTGGAACCCTCTCCTACCGACAAAACAAGGCCTCTCTCTCCCTCCTCACTTTTCAATCCTTCCTCCTTTCTCCTTACCCACTCCCCTCCTTGCTCTTCCTTCCCTGTGAGACTGTATGGGTCATCTTCCCTTCATTGCTAGCCATCACCTTAACCAGGGCACATCACACAGTCCCCTTTATCATTCTCTTCTCTTCTCCCCTTCCATGTGCCTTCACATTTTGTAATGTAGTTCCACAAACAAACCAAAAACCCATTGATTCACCTGTCACAGGGTGCTACAAGGTTCTGTCCACAGTGCTCCAAGCCTGCCTCTCTACTATTACCTTTACCTGATTCTCCTTTCCCCTATCTCCTTGTATACATTTAGAAAGTATTCTCATACTTGTCTTTCTTCTGTCACCCCATTTCTGTTGCTGTCCTTGGCTGCTATATTCATTCACTTCCTGCATTCAAGAAGCAAATAATCTCTTCAGATTTGTTTTTCTTTCTGAGAATGTTTTGAATGCCTCTTTATTATCGAATGTTCATCTTTTTTTTTCTTTTAAAGCTAAGCTCAGATTTGCAGGGTAGGTTACCTTGGGCTGCGCCCTGAGTTCTATTACTTTCCTGAACACATCATTCTATTTCCTCCTGAATTTTCTTGTAGGAGGAAAATAGTCTTGTCTTATTTGAATTTCCTTTCCTTTGTATTTGAAGATCTTTTTCTGAGTTGCTTGAAGAATTTGCTGTTTCTCAATGGAGTTGCCAAACTTAACCCCTACCTGTCTTTGCATTCATAGTCTGTTTTTTTCCTAGAGGTATTCTATAGATAATTTCAATGGGGATTTTGTTTTCTGTGTTCAGAAGGATTGGGTAATTTTTTGGCATCATTTCTTGCATAATGGTGTTCTGGTTTTTTTTGACTCATTATATCCTTCTGGTAAACCTATTAGGTTGTCTCTATACATCCTGTCTTTGAGATTGATATGTTTTGCTTGGATAGACGGAATATTTTCCTTTAATGCCATTGCTTTTTGCTTCTCTTCTTCCAGGTTGTCCTTCACTTCTGTGTATTTCTGTTCCCTCTAAGTCATCCTCTCTTTTGTTTCTTTGGTGGCACTCGCCATTGAAGACTAACATTTTTTCTATTCTGTCAATTCTTCTGCTATGCAGGCCATAAATTCTCCTCTCACAATTCTAATTTCTTAAACCACTCAGGAACAGTGCATTGTGGTTCCATGCTCTCCACAAATTCCACAGGGATTTTCTGTCTTATCAAGTATTAAGTAATTTCCCTTGTTTCGCCATATTTATTCATAGGTGCCTGAACTGATTTTCTAGATCTAGAGGCCATATTTCCTTCTCTTAATGTTTTCCCTGTTGATTTATATGTTTATGTTCAAGGTCTTTCAATTTTCTTCCCTCTGAGATGTTTGGTAATTTCAGTCTTTCCCCCTTATTTTCCATATTGCTTGCTTTCTGACTTCTCTTCCTCTGATGTTGGTTTCCCTGGAGCCTGGATCCTAAATAGTCTTGTCCTCCTCCCATATTGTCAATTCCTGTTCACCAATCTAGGTTTCTGCCCCAATTTTGTAGGGACACAGCTAGCCACAGCTGGATGCTGGGCTCTTTACTTCAGCCTTAGTGGACCATCACATAACCCTGCACAACCCTTCACACACAGTGTTCTGTCCTGTTCCTTAGTTTTCTGGACCAAAAGTACGGAGTACTGCCAAGCTCATGCTATCGTATCTTGAGATGATATCTTTCATTTGGAGTTTGGATTTCCAAGGCTTTGGGATGAGGGGAGAAGGGCTAGGGTGTGAGACTGAGCCCACATTTTAAGCCCAGACATACATCCTGTACCATTTTCTCTTTTCCTCTGCTCTTTTCTTGCACCTTTTGTAGCACAGAATACTAATGCCATACTGACAATTGAGGCTTCGGCAAATTTCCCTGTTTGGAACTTGGAGGATTGTGACACTGGAGAGAGGGAGAGGGGGCTGAGCTGTGAGGTTGTACTATATTGCAAGCCTGTGGGTTGGGTCAGCTAGTGCAGCCTTGTTGCCAGTAACATGGCAGGTGGTGGAAGAGGGGTGCTGAGTTATCTCAAAGCAGATACTAGTTAAGGATTACTGGTGTCCTAAACCATGGAGACAGCTGAAGTTGTTTTATCTTTGGCTCATAATTTCTGTTTTAGAAAGATTTGAGAGGTTGTAAAGATCAGAGAAAATGTCCTCTATCTTGTTAGTCACATGACCTCTTCTCACTATGAATCACTTCTTACAGATCTCTCTACACTGAAATGCTTTTTAAATGGATCTATGATGTCATCAATGGAAGTTCCCAACAATGAGGCAAATCAATACCCAACCTTGCCTGCCCATCCCCTTGGCATCCTCCCAGAAGCCACCCTCAATTTCTTTTTTCTGCTGACATTGTGAAGATATGTGTGGACAACTGGGGCTATCTACTTGTCATTTTGTTTCTTTTCCACATGACCACCCTATCTTCTTTTTGATTTTATATGTATGTACATACATATATATGTATATATGTATATGTGTGTGTGAGTGTATACATATCTCGATAACATCTTTTATGGGTTCCCCATGGCTGTCATATTTCTACAATATGTCTTTCCATAATTTCTTAATGTTCTTCATATTTGTCATTTTATACAATACCATATTTTTCTATAACATTATTATGCCAACATTTATTCCCCAATCAGACATATAGGTTGTTTTTTGCCTCTCCAAATAAACAAGTTATGGCTCTTTCATAGGTAGATCTTTTTGTTTTGTTTTGTTTTTATGATACTCTTAGGGATAGAACAACTGGGTTAAATAGTATGATTGGCTTTCATTATGTTGGGTCAAACCAAAATTTTTGTACTAGTCTTCAGTCTCATTAATAGTGTCTGAGAGCCTACTTCTCCATTGCCCCAACAATGTTGAATTTTTATCAGTTTGGGGCTGTTTTGCCATTCTAGCAATTTCCTATGGTATCATAAGGTTGTCTTGATCTGTGTTTCTCTGATTATTGGGTGTCACAACAGCTATTCTTGTGGTTTCCCCTTGGTATTTCCTCCTTCAACAATCTACTTATTAGCCAAATTTATAAAAATAACAGCCATTCCTGAATTGATAAATGGTTAAAAGACTTGAATAGGCAGTTTTCAGAAGAAAAAAAATCAAAGGTATCTATAATCATATGAAAAATGTTCTAAATAGGCATTGATTAGAGAAATGCAAATTAAAACAACTCTGAGGTACCACCTCATCCCTACCAGAAATGACAAATGCTGGAGGGCCTGTGTGAACACTGGGACACTAATAAACTTTTGGTTGAGTTATGAACTAGTTCAATCATTCTGGAAAACAATTTGGAACTACACCAAAGGGGTATAAAACCATGCATACTCTTTGACCTAGCAATTCTACTACTAGGTTTGTACCCCAAAAAGAACAAAGAAAATGGACAAAAAATGTACAAAAGAATTTATAGCAATTATTTTTGTGGAGGAAAAGAATTAGAAATTGAGGGGATGTCCATCAATTGGAAAAGGGCTAAACAAATTGTGGCATGTGATTATGGTGGAATACTATTATGCTATAAGGAATGATAAGGAGGATGGTTTCAGAAAAAAAATTTGGGAAGACTTATATGAACTGATGCAAAATGAAGTAAACAGAACCAGGAGGACATTGTACACAGTAAGAACAATACTATAATAACAATCGCTTTTGAAAGACTTAGCTACTTGGATCAGTACAATGATCAAAGACAATTGCAAAGGACTCATGATGAAAAATGCTTTCCACCTCTAGAAAGAGAACTGATGAGCTATGAGTATAAATTGAAGTGTAACTTTCTCACTTTATTGTTCTTGCTTTTCTTTTGGAAACATGGCTAATATGGAAATATGTATTGCATGATTTCACATGTATAACTTATATCATATAGCTTTCATTCCCCCAATAGATGGGAGGGGAAGGAAGGGAGAGAATTTGGAATTAAAAATTTAACAAAAAAGAATATTAAAATGTATAATTTTTTAAGAAAAGATACAATAATATAAAATCAGGACTTTATAGTTTATATTTGTATGTGTGTACATGTATAGTTTGTGGATGGAGAAGAGTCAATGAAATAAGTTCATATTCCTGTCCAATAAAACAAATATTAAACAACCAAAAAATCTGCTCATTCATGTCCTTGGATCACTTCAATTTGGGAGGGTCTCACAGACATGCGAGTTCCTTATAGATTTTGGATATCTAATTGCTATTTTTATTTTTACGTCCACGTTACCTTGCAAAGACTTTCTGGGAGGGTCAGGAGAGAAGTATTTTAAAGAATTTGTTAAACAAAATCAGAAAGAAAATTCCCTGTGACTTATAAAATAGTGAGGGAGTAATTAAATGAAAATCATCTGACTCTGGTGGGAAATGTGACATTCCCG
This sequence comes from Trichosurus vulpecula, assembly GCF_011100635.1. NCBI lineage: Eukaryota > Metazoa > Chordata > Mammalia > Diprotodontia > Phalangeridae > Trichosurus > Trichosurus vulpecula. Next base: position 184,497,746 of record NC_050581.1, on the reverse strand, counting down.
AGAGCTAAGAATGGCCTCTGCATTTTTCTCAGAAATATTTGGCATTTTTTTTGTTTTCTCCTCTGTTCCACACAATGGGGTTCTGGCCAGGCCCCAGGACTGGAGAGTTACACAACTGTGAGAAAGGCTGCCCATGTGGGGCTGGTTCTGGAGGCAAACTGAAATGCCAGAAGCCTTGTAAGGCTTGTCATCTCTCTGCCTCCAGTTTCCAGGGGTGTTTTGCCCTTCAGAAATGGCTTCTTTGTGAAATGGAACCCTCAGTTTTAGATGCTTTTAGTGTACCTCCTTTTCCCCAACTTCCTGTCCACCCACTGTGGAATTGAAGGGGGGAGGGAAGGGATAGAAAGGGAAAGAAAAATGGCTTCCATTTCAACCTTCAAAGCTGAAAATCTGCACAGCATGAAAAATAGAGAAATATTGTCCAGAGTAGACAGGTCTTCATTAGTCTTAACTAAAATATTGACATGTTCTATTGAATTCTTGGTGGTAATTACTTTGTTGCCCTAATCCAAAATGCCCAGTCAGGCTAACCCACACACTGCCTGTCCTACATACTTCAAAATAATTAGCAAAAAATAGATGACTTTAGATAGAGATGAAAATGGAAAGTACAGATACAAAGGAGCCATAGGAATAAGAGGGTTCAATGCAATACACTTTACTAAGCACCTACAATGTGCATGGCATAGTGGGTAGGGAGGCGGTTTAGGCTTCCCATCTCTAAGTCCTGGGCTCCATACACTCTACTACCTAGCTATGTGATTGAGCTTCATTTGGACTTGACCCACCTGTAAGAACGAATACTAATAATCCCTGTCATTTATACAGTACCTTAAAGTGTGAAAAGTACTTTCCAAATGTTATCTCATTTGACCCTCACAATAGCCCTGGGAAGAAGGTGGTATTGTTATCCTTTTTTCCAAAATGATGAAACTGGGCCACAGAGCAGCTGAATGACTTGGCCAGAGTTACACAGAATTAGAATGTTGGGGGTGAGAAGGGTAGTAAGAATATTCAGACTTGTCCCAGGCCCTGTACTCTCGAGGTGGGCATAGCCTTGCCACATATTATCAGGAAATTACTCCTGTTGCTGCCCCCTTGCCCCTCCCTCCCTCCACCAGCTTCTTCCAATTATATGCTGCCACCTGTAGGCTCTAGGCTACCCAAAGCCTGGGCTTCCCAGAAGAAGCTCCTAGCTGGACCAGGACCTCTATGATTCTGTGACACCTCATGGTCTTCTGGTCTTTGGTGCCTGTGTCTCATTTCCTGCCTGTCTTCCTGGATTTCTGAGTCACAGATTCATGATGGCCAGTGTTAACCGTAACTTGTGTTTTGTCCCTCTGGACTCCTGGCACCTCTTTGCCCTGCCTTGAGGTAATGATATGTTTTTCTTTTTAAAACCTTTCTCGATATTCTTTGTTCTTTTATCATCTTCATTCCTGAATCTACCTTGCCCATCCTTCTTGGGTGACTCATCTCTTCTAATTATTACAAAATAGGAGGTAGGGGGCACAGGGTGCAGGGTACTGTGGGTTGCAATTCTCCCAATCAAAACATCACCTAAATGGGATAGAAGTTGTTAGAGTCCACACCCTACTGGTGCATTTCTTCCATCTGCTTGCCTACCTGGGCCTCTGGTGACTGGTTTTGCTGTCTCTGTCCTCTTCCCTAACCCTGTTCCAGCTACTTTCTTCTTCTATTCTTGCCTTTTTTGGACTTGGCTCATTGTTTCTGTTCTGCATAGGAATTTAAAGACTTCTTTTTGTTTTTATTTCTAGTATTGTCAGCACTCTGACTATTGCCTCTGGTCTCAATCCCATCTTCTCCCTCTTTAAACCCTCCCTTTGTCCAAACTCTCTTTATTCTTTTTTTCCACTAAGAAGTATCCGATTGTATGTCTTCAATTTTTTCTCAGACAGTTTTATAACCTCAGAAGGATCCTTGACTCTTCCCTTCCCATCGCCCCCTGCCAAGCAGCTGCCAAATCTTGTCAGTTCCACCTCTGGGCCATCTCTTGCATCTGTCGCCTTCCAACCATTCCCACTGCTAGCACCCTACTTTGTGGCCTCATCACCTCTCACCTTGGTTATTTTAATAGCGTCCTCATTTGTCTTCTGCTTTCAATCTGTCCCTCCCCCAGTGCTCTATACAGCTGACACAATAATCTTCCTGAGGCTCAGGTCCCAATATGCCACTCTTTTGCTCAAAAATCTTTAATGCCTCCCTGTTGTCTCTAGGGAAAAACAATCCCAACTCCTCAGCCTGCTGGCCTTCACCATCTGGCTCTAAGAAACCTTCTTTACACACCATATTGAACATTCCACCTCACCTCCATTTTCAGCTAAACCAAACTGCTTGCTTTGCCCAGATTTGACCTCCTTCCTCCCATGGTTAAGCTTTTCAACAGACTATTCCCCATGCCTAAAGTACATTCCTCCATCCCTTCTGCTTCTTGGCTTCTTTCAATCCTCAACAAAGGTGCCAACTCCTATAGGAAGGCTTTCCTGATTCCCCCTGCTTGTTCGTACTCTCTCCCCTTTCAAATTACCCTGTACCAAAATATCTCTGTGAATATTGTATGCCCCCAGTAGAGAGGCTGATTTGTTGGATCGAGGCACCTCATCCCTGCTTTGTGTCTCCAACATATTATATAATAAAAATGACTAGGATTTTTTGGAATGGAATTGATCTTATTCTTCTAATTCCTCTTCCCCACCTAACTTTCATTATCTGCTATTATGCATGGTGCAAGCTAAGACCTATGTGAACAGACAGCAAAAGTATCTGGGAGACCGTTTGTGTCATTAAATCTTGTTTTTATGGGATTGGATTTCTGTTCCTATGATCTCTGTTTTCCAAAAGACGTGGGTATGACATTTTTGCAGAGCATTAGAGTGCAGGTAACTGCTTTAACCCTGGGCACAGTCTGAGTGAGGGCAGCTAAGGTGCCCAATAGATAGAACACCAGGCTCGGAGTCAATAGACCTGAGTTCAAATGTGGCCTGAGACACTTAGCTGTGCGATGCAGGGCAAGTCACTTAACCTTATTTGCCTCAGTTTCTTCATCTGTAAAATGAGTTGGAAATGCAAACCTCTCCAGTATCTTTGCCAAGAAAATCATAAATGGAGTCACAAAGAGTCTGACATGACTGAGGTGACTGAACAACAATAACAGTGTGGGTGTAGATTCTAAATTTTGGTTTAATGATGAAATACAAACTAGGTTGATTGCCATGTTGAATAAAGTGAGACTGAGAATAGAAATCTGATTTCAGTACAGATAGTCAGAGGTTCTCAGATGATCATATTAGTAATATTATCATGTTATTAGTAATTTGGTGGATCCCAGACCTTACTGAGATAGCATTTTATCCCTTCATTAGGACTGATAGCCATTCATGTCTTCTTTTTTGTGCGATTTTTGTCTCTCCCTCCCCCATTAAATCCTTCATTGGAGATCTATTCAATGCATTAGAGACTCTCCTGTGAACATTTTAATGGTGTGTCAACACCAGTGCAGCCCACAGGCTGATTCTTGATCTTGTTTCATGACCACCTACCTCCTCGTTTGCTTGTACATGTCATTTAGGATATTATATCTCACCTGTCATTAACATACTGTGGCCAACTTCCATTTATCATGTATCTTTTCATTGCCCTGTGGGTCCCCTACAATTTGACTTCTAAGATGTTCCTATGCCTCTGGAATCAAACACAAAATGCTCTGTTTGGTACCAAAAGTCCCTTGTAACCTAGCCTCCTCCTCCTTTACCAGTTTTTTTTCACCTTACTCTCTGCCATGTACTCTTCCATCCAGTGACACTGGCCTCCTGCTGTTCCCAAACAAGACACTCCATCTCCCAGCTCTGGGCATTTTCTTTGCCTGGTATGCTCTCCCTCCACTGGTCTAACTACTGACCTTCCTGATTTCCTTTAAGTCTCAACCAAAAATGTGCATTCTCCAGGAAGCCTTCCCCAACCCCTCTTACATCCAATGCCTTCCCTCTGTTAATTATTTCCTATTTATCCCATACATAGCTTTTTAATATATAATTGTGTGCATGTCCTCTCCCTCATTAGATTGTAAGTTCCTTGAGGTCAGGGACTGTCCTTGGCCTCTTTTCATATGTTCACTGTTCAGCACCATGCCTGGCATTTACTAGGCACTCAATAAAAGTTGATTGATTGATCTGATTTGGAAAATAGCATTGCAGAAAGAATACTGTTGTTAAAAAGAAGGGCTTTGGGGGCCAGAAGTTGCTTGATGTATCTGAAAGCATGGCTCGGTTTCTAGGATGCAACCCATCCTGTGATCAACCTTCTATATGGCAAAGTGGAAAGAATGTCGGACATGGAACTAGGAAAGCTTCCATTCAGATCCTGCCTCATATACTATCTGGGCAAGTCATATGACCACTCTGTGCCTCAGTTCCCTCATCTGTAAATTCAAACAATTAATTAACTTTTATTAAGCACCTTCTATACTAAGCACTGGGGATACAAAAAGGGACAAAACACTATCCCTGGCCTCAAGGAGTTTACAGTCTAATGGGGGTGATGACATGAGAAACAAATATATAGAAAGCAAGCCATTGATATCATTGAAGAAACCACATAATGTTTCGGAGCTCAATATAATCAGCACAGTGTCATCTGCAATTAGGAATGACTGAAGAATCTTCTCCATCTATAGGGAAATCTTTTTTCATTGAGAACATCTATTGACCATCACCTATGTTTACTGGTTCTATGCCTCACTTGAGATAGATAATCAGAAAATTATTGAACCAAATTACCCCTGGGGTTGTATCTTTCTGTACACTGTGTATGATCTTAATATAGAAATGAGAGGTGGCTTCCTAGAAGAAACCCCTTTTTCATGACCCAAGGAGGGATAATTGGCAATCAATAAACATACCAAGAACTTGTATGTTTCATACCCATTAGTCAATCATGTGACTGTGAAAATGGGGTGTTCCATAGGAAATCAGCAGATATACTCTGTATATGCATAGAATATTCTCATGACGATTTTATAGCAGTAAGAAAGTAAGCATTAGATTTTCTTATCCCTGAAGTCTTCTTAGTTGTCCTCTTTGCTGGTTCAAGGGAGTGATATTATCATTCACAATATTTTCCCTTATTTTATAATTTTACCACTTTAAGATATTTTAAAGATATCTCTTCTGAGTATCTTTGAAATGTACCAGAGCTAGCAGGGTTTCTTCTATATGTGTTTCATGATTTTGGTCAGTTTTTATAGCTTAATCTTCTTGAGTACCATTTTTGTTTCCTCACATGGCACATTGGGAAGTGAGGTAGGACAGTCCAAATGTGGCAGTCCCATTTTTCTCAGTAATGATAATAGATTGCTATGGAAATGCTGGTGATTATGCTCCCCCACATAGCTATGTTTTGACCTTCTAGTTATATATAGATATTCACTGAAGGTGATTGGGCTTAGCTGAATCTCCTGCCATGCTTCCTATAGACTTGTTTTCTCCTCCACTGCATTTCACTGTTTTGTGAGGAGGTACTGCTCATAATCTCTCATCATCCTCTTCTATAATGGGGTTTTCCTGGGAAGAGGGAGACAAATGAAACTGTCTAAATCATCATTGCCTTTGGCTACCAATCTTTCCACTTGTCAAGCCTCTTAAGTGGAAAATTGCTGGGTAAAATATTTTCAGGGTTTCTCTGGCCTCCTCATTGTATGATATTTGCATTCATTAAACCTCTTTAGAAATGATAATAATCAGATTCAACATCTTTTCTTTCATTTGCTTCTTCTCTACTAAGGTCTTACTCCAGCTGAGACACGGAAGAAGGGTTAGTTTGTTGCCTGAAGGTTAAGGCAGCATAATGACTTTCATAAAACTAGAAAGCTTTAGAGAGAATGAGTTTGAGGCACACTTTGCCTACCATCCAAGGACCAGTTTAACAAATGCAGAGGGCTCATCACCTGAAGTCTAGTCATGGAAACTAACAAAAGAGATTCACCTAGATGTTTCTACAGTGATGATGGCAAAGTGGCTGAAAAGAGGACAGAGGGTATAAAGAATCTATTTTTTGAACCTAAAGACATTAATTTAATCAATAAACAAACATTTATTAGGTACCTGATAGATGGAAGGGATGTAACTGTTTATATTCTAAATATGAGCTCATTGTTCAAAGACTAATGAGTTGATATGACACATCTTCATTGATACTTTTGCTACAAATAAAACAAGAAGAGATAAAGAAGTTTCAGATAGATGGAAAGATATCTTATAGGCTCTGCTTAGAGAGAAAAATAAAAAAGCTAGAAGAATTGGTTTTAATGCTCAGCCAAAAACATCAAGAAGCAATTGACGAGACTGTCAACTTGCTGGACTTGGAGTCAGGAAAACCTGAGTTTGAATCTTTTCTGACACACTCACTAGTTTTATGACCCTGAGCAAGTCATTTAACCTCTCCTAGCCTCAGTTTCCTCATCTATAAATAGAGATAATTATGATATCTACCTTATAAGGTTTTTGCTCAAGTGAGATACCATGTGTAAAGCACTTTGTAAAACTGAAGTGCTGTATAAATGCCAGGTATCTGTTGTTGTTAATTGAAATTTACATGAACAAAAGCAAACAAATACCCAAGAAGATGATTGTATTTAATAATTCACTTCTGGTATAGAGGATGAATGACGAAAATTCAACGAAAGACTTGACTTAGAAAATCTTGCCAATATATGCGTTGATGCTTGGTGACTTTAATAGGAAAGATCAAACAACCATCACGTATTTATAAAGTGCTTACTATGTTCCAGGCACTTCTAGGCACTGCAGATACAAATTTAAAGAAGGAAGTACTCCATAGTCCCAAGTCGCTTACATGCAAATGGAGAAGACCACCACAAATATTGGCTTTTGGTTGGTGAGATGAATTAGGAGCTGCCCCAGATAAGATATCAGAATGACAACCATGTCATAAAATATGGTTTAAAATGCAAACAAGAAAGAGTTGCAGGCTTGTGGATTACTCAAAAGCGTAACGCTAATATAGAGTGAATAGTCACTCAAGAAGGTTCAGAAAGCATTGAATATGGCCATCATGAAAATGAAATTGTCACTTAGTGGACAGGAAACAATTAACAACATGGATGTCTTTTCATAATCTGCCATTTGTATCTTGTTGGGTGGTTGAGTGGTTAGAACAAACTCCAAATTAGAAGATAGGGTAACTATGAGAAGTCACTGTGGACATTTGCAGAAACTCCAACCGTACCTATTTAGACAAGCTGTTGACTGTTTAAAATCAAAAATACATCATATGAAGATAAGCCTTTTTTAATTTTTATAAATTCCATCTCTGAAAATTTAGCTAGTACATGTAATTTTTTATCATAAATGATATCCATGATATTTTCCAAGTAATATTTGTGTAATTTGAAAGAAGTACTAGATTATCAAAACTTAGAAAACATGTAAAACACAAACTATTCTTCTAATTTGATGGATATGTGACTTCACCTTTGGGAGCCCCCTTCATGGGAACTGATTATTGGCTATCTGTGCCCTATCATCCATGTTACTCTTGTTTGTGTCTTCTCTATATTCTCAGGAAGAATCAACCCAGTGCAGTAGAAGCCTTCTTCTGGTTTATTTGGTAAATGTAGATACCAATGCAGAGGCAATGCGATTTAGTTTCTAGAACCTCTCAGCCAGGAAGATCTGGGTTCAAGGCCCACCTCTGACACAAACTGGCTTTGTGACCCTGAAAGTCATTTAATCTCTTGGTGCCCCCAGACAACTCTCTAAGACAGATTTTGTTAACATAGGGTTCAAGAATTTGTGTTTTTATTAAATGTTTTAATAACCATTTCAGTATAATTGGTTTCCTTTGCAATCATTTGTATTTTTTCATTTAAAACATTCTGAAAAAGTTTTGATAGGATTTTTCAGAGGACAAAAGGGGTTTGCAACACACACACACATGCGTGCGCGCGCGCGCACGCGCACAAACACACACACACACACACACACACACACACACACACTGAAGAACAGGTACCAACCTGAAAAGACAGAATTTCTGGTATAGGTTTATATAGCTCTCATAAAACATTTTCTTGGGGTGGTACTTTGAACTTACTAAACCATTCCACTAGAATAAGGTATTATAGGGTATATAGATAGAAGCAACCTTAAATACCATATCTCTTCCCATTTCACAGATATGTAAACTGAGGATTAAAGGGATTAAGTGACTTGTCCAGGGTCAGTCAGTCAATTGGTAAACATCTACTAAGAGTCTTCTATGTGCCAGGCATTGGGGTAAAAACTGTGGGAAACAAAAAGTGACAAAAATGGACTCTGACCACAAGGAGCCCCCAGACAGCATGCAAACAACTCTGAACAAACAAGTTCTAGACAGGATCAACTGGAAATATTCACCAGGGGAATGATGGGAGCATTAAGGGTCATGGAGATGATGTGGAGCAAAGCCATGATTCAAACCCTGTTCCCCCCCCCAATCCTACACTCTTTTCATTGCTTTGCCATTTCTATTTATTGTTCTCCTTTCTTTTCTAGTCTTCCATGCCCTTGAGAATGTCATTCAATCTTCTCTTTGTGTGTAAGTCATTGCCGGACTTGCCTGTTAATATCACCACCTTGGCTTTCTGTGCCATTTGGGTCTCATGCATTCATGATTCACCCAAGATGGTAGGGTTCCATATTTTAGAAGAGAACAGAATCACTGGGGAAACACAGGTACTTGAAAAATTCAATTCAAGAGATGTTTATGGATGTCCTACTCTATGCCAAACACTGGCAATCAATCAACAAGTAGTTATTAAACACCTACTGTACACCAGGCATTATGTTAAGTGTTGGGGATACAAAAAATGAATACAAAGAAAGGTAATTCCTGCCCTCAAAGAAAATATAATGGGAGGAGACAGCACAAAGAAGCAATTTCAAAACTGTGGGTAGGGAGAAGGTACCTGGGGAGGGAAGGTTGGGGGAAAGCATGATGGAGACATCCAAAAATGTCCATAGGTTGTGAAGGAAGGTAGGAAGGGAGGTAGGAAGTAGGGAGAAGACTTTGCAGAATCTCTCCTTAAATGGAAGTTGTGGAACCAATGGCTCTTCCCTCCAGTCAGAAAATGCATTCAGAGAGCAAAGGTGACTGAGAAGATGTGTGTACAGGGGCTGAATCAAATTTTTTTTTTATAAATCATTATTTATTTATTTAATATTTATAGTTTTCAGCATTGATTTCCACAAGAGTTTGAATTACAAATTTCTCCCCATTTCTACCCTCCCCCCACTCCAAGATGGCATATATTCTGATTGCCCCATCCCCCAGTCAGCCCTCCCTTCTGTCACCCCACTCCCCCCATCCCCTTTTCCCTTACTTTCTTGTAGGGCAAGATAGATTTCTATGCCCCATTGCCTGTATGTCTTATTTCTTAGTTGCATGTAAAAACTTTTTTTGAACATCTGTTTTTAAAACTTTGAGTTCCAAATTCTCTCCCCTCTTCCCTCCCCACCCACCCTCCCTAAGAAGGCAAGCAATTCAACATAGGCCACATGTGTATCATTATGCAAAACCCTTCCACAGTACTCATGTTGTGAAAGACTAACTATATTTTGCTCCTTCCTATCCCCCTTTATTCAGTTTTCTCCCTTGACCCTGTCCCTTTTAGAAAGTGTTTGCTTTGATTACCTCCTCCTCCTATCTGCCCTCCCTTCTATTGTCCCCCCATTTTATCTCCTGCCTCCTTCTTTCCTGTGGGGTAAGATACCCAATTGAGTGTGTATGTTATTCCCTTCTCAGGTCAAATCTGATGAGAGCAAGATTCCCTCATTCCCCCTCACCTGCTGCTCTTCCCTCCCAACGGAACTGCTTTTCCTTGCCACTTTTATGTGAGATAATTTACCCCATTCTATCTCTCCCTTTCTCCCTCTCTCAATATATTCCTCTCTCATGCCTTAATTTGATTTTATTTTTTTCAGATATCATTGCTGCATATTCAACTCACCCTGTGCCCTCTGTCTATATATATATATATATATATATATATATATATATATATATATATACACATACATACATATATATACATATATATACATATATATACATACATACATATATATACATATATATATATATATATATATATATATATATATATATATATATACACATACATACACACACATATATTCCCTTCAGCTACCCTAATACTGAGGTCTCATGAATTAGGTACATCATCTTTCCATGTAGGAATGTAAACAAAAAAGTTCAACTTTAGTAAGTCCATTATGATTTCTCTTTCTTGTTTACTTTTTCATGCTTCTCTTGATTCTTGTGTTTGAAAGTCGAATTTTCTATTCAGCTCTGGTCTTTTCAGTGAGAAATCTTCTAAGTCCTCTATTTTATTGAAAATCCATATTTTGCCTTGGAGCATGATACTCAGTTTTGCTGGGTAGGTGATTCTTGTTTTAATCCTCACTCCATTGACCCCAGAATATTGTATTCCAAACCCTTTGATACCTTAATGTAGAAGCTGCTAGATCTTGTATTATCCTGATTGTGTTTCCACAATACTCAAGTTGTTTCTTTCTGGCTGCTTGCAGTATTTTCTCTGGAATTTTGTGATAATATTCCTAAGAGTTTTCTTTTTGGGATCTTTTTTCAGGAGGTGATCTGTGGATTCTTTCAATTTCTATTTTACCCACTGACTCTAGAATATCAAGGCAGTTCTCCTTGATAATTTCTTGAAAGATGATATCTAGGCTCTTTTTTTGGTCATGGCTTTCATGTAGTCCAATAGTTTGTAAGTTATCTCTTCTGGATTTATTTTCCAGGTCAGTGGTTTTTTCCAATGAGATATTTTACCTTGTCTTCCACTTTTTCATTCCTTTGGTTCTGTTTTATAATAGCTTGATTTCTCATAAAGTCACTAGCTTCCACTTGCTCTAATCTAATTTTTCAGGTAGTATTTTCTTCAGTGGTCTTTTGGACCTCCTTTTCCATTTGGCTAATTCTGCCTTTCAAGGCATTCTTCTCCTCATTGGATTTTTGGAGTTCTTTTGCCATTTGAGCTAGTCTATTTTTAAGGTGTCATTTTTTTTCAGTATTTTTTTGGGTCTCCTTTAGCAAGTCATTGACTTGTTTTTCATGATTTTCTCTCATTGCTCTCATTTCTCTTCCCAATTTTTCCTCTACTTCTCTAACTTGCTGTTCCAAATCCTTTCTGAGCTCTTCCATGGCCTGAGACCAGGTCGTGTTTTTCTTGGAGGCTTTTGATGTAGGCTCTTTGACTTTGTATGCTTTGGTCTTCTTTGTCACCAAAGAAAGATTCCAAAGTCTGAGTCTAAATCTGAGTCCCTTTTCACTGCCTGGCCATGTTCCCAGCCAACTACTTGACCCTTGAGCTTTTTGTCAGGGTATGACTGCTTGTGGAGTAGAGAGTACTTTGTCCCAAGCTTCAGGGACTGCGCTATTGTTTTCAGAGCTATTTCTACACAGCAAGCTCTGCCACACCAGTGCTCCTCCCCCGCCAAGAACTGCCAATCCAGACCACAGCTCAGATCTAAGCAGGCTCTATGCTCCTGCTCTGATCTGCCACTTAATTCCTGGGTGGGCCTGGAGCTGGAAGCCACTGCAGCTGTAGCTCCGTAAGCAGCCTCAGAGCTGCACCACCTCTGCCGCCCCCAGGGCAGTGGCTGACCACAAACTCCTTTCACTCTGTCCCTGCTGTTTTTTTCCCACTAACTTTCTCTTGTCTTTTGTGTTTGTGGGTTGAGAAGTCTGGTAACTGCCACAGCTCACTGATTCAGGGTGCTAACACCTGTTCTGCCTGGTTTTTGGTCTGGTTGTTCCTGGCGTGGCCCAGTATGGTCTGTGCTGTGCTCCACTCCCAGCATGGTATGATAGACCTTACCCAGCCACCATACAGGTTGTCCTGGGTTGGAGCCCTGCTTCCCTCTGCTATTTTGTGGGTTCTGCAGTTCTAGAATTTGTTCAGAGCCATTTTTATGTGTGTTTTGAGGGTCCTGGGGGAGAGCTTTAGGCAAGTTCCTGCTTCCCAGTTGCCATCTTGCCTCCACCCCCCTGCTGACTCAATCTTTGAAGGATAATGAGATTTCCTAGTGCTGAGTTACCTGGGTCATGAAACCATCATGGAGACAGATAAAGAAGTCTTGAAACAGGGTAACCTGTGGGAGATGGCAGGCATTGTTGAGTACTGGCATTACAAAGACAGAAATGAAACAGTTCCTCCTCCCAGGGAGCTTACTTCAAATGTGTTGTTTTTTTCCAACAGCTTGGTCCAGGAAAACCATCACAACCACTGCAGGCACTGCCATTATCATCACCACTACCACCACTGCCTCAGTAAAGCAAAGCCCCAAAGCATGAAGTGAGAAAAATAAAGGGCTTTTGCACAGCTCAGTTTGGAAAGTGACAATAGCAGCTGAAGTTGTAGTCTCAGGTTCTAAGCCATATATATGTGTGTGTATGTATATATATATATATACATATATATATATATTTGTGTGTGTGTATCTGTGTGTATGTATATGCATAGAAACACATACACACACACACTATATATATGTATCTTTATACATTATATATATGCAATTAGATAGTTGGATTTCTGTGACTGGATTAGATTCTGTTTGCTTTTTTATGTAAATAAGAGCTGTATGTGATTTGGTTATCTGTCTTCTGTTTACTGTCAATATATGCTTAATAGAATTCATGTTAGAGTTTTAAAAACATGTCAGTAGCAACGACTTACATGTTACAAACCCTATAATGTCTTACCACAAATGATTTGTTCCGCTTTGATAGATTTCTAAGCTGAGGTTCAGACGTGAAGCCCAGGGTCACACGGAAGGAAAGAGATAGCATAGATCATAGGGGTTCAGAGACTGAGCTGGAAGGGACCTCAGAGGATGTTGCTGAACCCCACCTTTTTGTAGATGAAGGAACTGAGGCCCAAGAAGGGAAACGACTTGGCCCGAAGTTATACAGATGAGTGGCAGAGCTTGGTTTTGACCCTCGGTCTTCTGACACTGAATTCAGTGTTTTTTCCCCAGTACCATAGGGCCTTTATAGAATCCCAAGTATTGAAGAATTTATAAATCATTTATGTTGAGCTTCAGAATGTGCTACAACTTTTTTGGTGGGGAACGTATCACTGTATTTGCTTTGCTAATTATTTTGTCTGGTTAAATATTAAAATAAATTTTCATTCATTAAGAAACTCCAGGTTGTTCAAAGTGGTAATAGGCAGGCAATGCTGTAGTGAAATGTCTTTCTCCAGATAATGCATATGTGGATCATGGAAAGTTGATCAGAGCTGCAAAGCCATACAAGAGGTGGTTCTGAGAGCTAGCAATAAGGGTTGAGGAGATATGAAAAAAATTATGATGCCAATGGTTTTGAAAGTAATGAATTATTTAATAAGTGAGGGCTGACCAAGACTCTGCTCAGGAGCCTTTGTTGAATATAATAATGAGCCTCTTCCTTCAAGTGAGCTGGGAGTGCAACCCAATTTTGTAATCTGGGAAAATGCTGTTATCTTTTAAAATCAATTGCGGAACACACTAGTTTGCTGCTCTAATTCCTATCATTCGTTAGTGAACCGGTACTTCTCTCTATCTTTAATATGAAAGCACTTCTAATATGTCTGACAATTATAGGAAACCAGAAAGATTGAACCAGTCAGTGACACATGGGGGCCATGTCTTTTGTTGAAAGTATTTCTTTTCAGAAATCAAAAAATTTATTGTTTTTGATACATTCTCCTGGTCCCTCCACCCCTCTCTTGGCTGTATATAGCAGAATAAGGCTGATCGAGTCTTCCCCCAACCCTTCGAAAAAAGATCTGATTCTATTTGGTTTTGGCCCTTTGTCTAGGGAGCAGGCATGTTTGTCTAAAAGGCTTCCCCTTAACCTTTCTACACTGCTCTCTTAACCCCCACTATTACACTACGTGATTATACAATTTATTTTTATCCTTATCACCGTTAGCATGGTTATTTAGCACTTAGATCGCTTCTGCAAATATGCCAACAACCAGTTATTATAATTATTAATATTTGCAAAATACTCAAGAATTGAAAGAAATATGGATTATTTTTTAAAACAAAAGCAACTGAGAGCACATCTGTATGTAGTGATCCATGGGTCTATTTTCTCATCATTATAAAATTTTTATGAGAATGTTCTAAACATGTATCAAGGTTATAATTGATGAAAACAGGAGAAGGGAACAGTCAGACTTTTGCAAGGGATTCTTTTTACCCTTGAAAACATTTTCTCCCACCTAAAGTTGACTGAAAAGTGTAGGAAAAGCAAGATTCCACTCTATTTATTATTTGTTTGATTATTTAAAAAAATGCAACCCAGAGGCCAGCAGAAATATAAAGTAAGGTGAGTAGATCTTGTTAGAAGACGGCTTTTTTTGTCCATTGTCCTTGTATTCCCACTCCCTCCCACTCTCACTCCCATGACCACTATCACACACGTGCACGCACATGTGCACGCACACATGCGCGTGCATGCTCACACACACAGATGCATGCACACATGGCACCTAGCTGCCAGGGAAGTACAGGGAGAAATCTGGAGATCAGGAGCAAAGTGCATATATTTAATTCAGTTATAGGACTGTTCATTTGCCCTTGTGCTTGCTTCATAAATGAAATATTTTTTTTTCTTCTCCCCACTAGCACCAAGATGCCAAGCAGCCTTGGAAGTCCAGAGAACTATCTGAAATTTTGAAGTATAGTAGAAAATGGGTAAGTAGTCCTAATTAGATCATTGGTTTTCTCCTGGGAGATCAGATTCTGTTTCCTTTTGTACAGTTACGGGATGTATGTTATGTTCTTTGGTTTTGGGTTCGGCATTAGCTAAATTTAGTTTTATGACACTCAGAATTGGTGACAGAGAGCCTGGGGGTGGCAAGGGAAGTACAGGGAAATATCTAGTGCTCAATGGCAAGGAGACACAAGGTGAAGTGATCTAATATGATCATCAGGACTTTGCTTGTGGATTGGTTTCTCTTTGTGCCAGAGATCGGAGGGGAAGCAGAAGAGTTTTTCAGCAGGAGAATGTCTTGATCAGATGTTTTAGGAAGATTGTCTTGGCAGTGATGTGGATGATGGCCTGGAGAGCAGAAAGACTGGAACTAAGAACAACAATGAAGAAGTTATTGCAGTAGTCTAGAATCAGGGGTGGGGAACCTGTGGCCTGGAGGCCACATGTAGCCTTCTAGCTCCTTGGGCGTGGCCTTTTGACTGAATCCAAGTTTTAGGGAACAAATCCTTTTATTAGGGAGATTTGTTCTGTGAAGTTTAGATTCAGTCAAAGGGCCACACTTGGAGACCTAGAGGGCCACATGTTGCCCTGAGGGCATAGGTTCCCCACCGCTGGTCTTGATCTAGGGTCTCCAAACTTTCTTGATCATATACCTCTGTGAGCAACACATCTTTGATCATGCTCCCTCCCAATGTGTATATTATATAATATGATATTGAATTAATTGTGTACACCATAAAACTTATATAAAGATAAAAATTAAGAATGAGAAAGATGAAAAAATCTTAAGGCAATTAATGATTTGTTAATGGTACAAAATTTCTTTTGTTCTCACTAAAATATTGCTATTTATGTTTTAGTAGGAACAATATGATTGAATATGCCTCATTCCTTAAAATCTTCTTTTAACTTCTTTGTAATATGGTGACTCAAAAATACGTTTCTTGGTTCAAGTTATTCAGTTCTTGGTTTTGCTGGTTATCATGGATTTCCAAGTCTTCACTCTCTAGCTCCAGTGTGCCTTCCTCTCCTTTATATACACTATGGTTAAGCCAAACTAGCTTATTTGATGTTCCTCATGCACGTCATTCTATCTCCTCTTTCTGCACCATTGCATGGGCTCTCTTCCATGTGGGGAATGAGATGACTTCCCACTTCTACCTCGTAGTATTCCCTGTTTCTTTCCAAGATTTCATAATGCCTTTCCTGAATCCTCCAGCTCCTAGTGCTTCCTCCTGATAATACTTTGCACATATTTGGCATTTATTTGTGTCCTCCCAATAGAATGTAAGATTCATAAGGGCAGAAACTTTTTCCCCTCCCTATATTCACAATGTCTGGCACATATCAGATGCTTAGGAAAGGCTTGTTGATTACCTTGTGATGACTATGATTGCCCATTGCCCAAGAAAAGAACATCACTAAGTTGGTGGTAGAGAGGTTTTTCTTTTCATTTTTCTTTCCTTTCTTTTCTTTTCCTTCTCTCCTGCCCACCTCTCCCCCTTTCCTTTCCCCTTCCCTTTTCCCTTCCCTTTTCCATTCCTCTTTTCTTTCTTTTCAGTTTTCCCCTCCCCTTCCTGTTTCCCATTCCCCTTACTTTCCCTTTCTCCCTCACCTTCCCTTCCTTTTCTCTTTCCTTTCTCTTCCATTTACTTCTCCTTCTCGTCCCACAGAAGTTCATGAAGCCTACATATTAGAGTCACAATAAAGATTGCAATTTGACTCAATTGAAAGTGTTTCCTTCACCCAATATATTATGGATATTCAGATCCCTGAGGTCTTTTTTTTTGAAGGGGGAAAAGCAGGGCAATTGGGGTTGCATGACTTGCCCAAGGTCACACAGCTAGTACGTGTCTGAGGTTGGATTTGAACTCTGGTCTTCCTGACTCCAGGGCCAGTGCTCTACTCACTGTGCCATCTATTTGCCCCACTCTGAAGTCTTAATATCTTTTCTTGGTGACTACAAGTCATGGAACATGCTAGATACTGAAGAATCAAAATTGGAGGTGACCCAAAGGACAATGGAGAGACAACTAGTAAGTATGCATAGACTAAAATGTGTTACCAAGTATGATTTGGGTACAATAAGTGCTGTAAAGAATCTCATCTCAGAAGAATCTGACCACAAAAGGAGGTGAGCTGGTAAAAGTAAAGGACAGCAAGTGAAGAGATCCAGCTTTGCACTGGTACCCAAAATATAGTACCTAAATGAGGGTGCCTAGTGTGTGTCAGATCCAAAGACCAGAATCACAGCATGAAAAGCCATGAATAAATTGTGATCTGGACCACTGAGAACATAGATTCATTCATTCAACATGCATTTATTAAGCATCTACAATGTGCCAGACATCATACAAAGAAAAAACCAATGTTGATCCTTCTCTTCTAGAGGGGTGGATCCATTACATCAGAGGGATGCAATGATGTATTAAATTGAGTGATGAATTTAGCTCCCAAGCCATGTCAGTTTGAAGAGACTTTTTGGTGTTTGCTTCTGCCATCATTATCAGTTACAAATAATCCACCTGGAGCTCAGCATATATCTTCTAGGATGAAGTGACAAAACAAAGCTAATCGAGGTGAACTCAGAGCCCTGTGTGAGGAAGACATTTGGTTTATTGTTCTATGTTTGGGAATGTCACTGCCTTGGGTTTCCTGGAATATGTAGGGGAGAGAAAGAGGGAGGGATGTGTGAAAGAGTGATATTTTGGGTAGAAAAAGTATAGAGTTAATTGTGGTTTGAAAGAAATGGTACTGGTGGTGGGTGGTTAATGTTTCACTGGGTAAAGATTCTATTTTCTGTGAAAGTCAGATGGAACATTTTTATAGCTAATCTTTTGATTACTTGACCTGGCAAAGTAAGTGGAATGAGCTACCAGAAGGATGGCAGTCATTTGCAGCAGCATTCTGCATTTCCAAGAAATCAAATATTCCAATAATTCTAAGAATGTAATTACTCTTTTTTTAAGCTATGGAAAACAGTGATAGAAGAGGCATGACAGCATGCTTCAGATACTGAGGGAACAGAAAAGGTTTACACTTGTCCTCCTTTCCAACAGAGCTAAATTCATCATTCAATTTAATCCTTCATTGCATTTCCCTAATAGAAAGGATCTACCACCCCCAGAAGTAAAATACCTTGTAATTAATATAAAAACAGTACAAAAATTTTTAAAATAAATATATAGTATAATCTATCCCTAAAGGGCAATTGCTGTAGTTCATCATGGTATAGGGACAACCTTGGTCTCTTGAAGACCTTACTCTTGAACCTGAGCTTTGGTAGGTCATCCACTAAGCCAGGAAGGCTTTGAATATGGCACTGGGTCTAGGCTATATGCATGTCCAGGACCAGTCTTTCTAAACTAGACTATTGATTACCCAATATTGAATTTTTCTGTCTACTGCAACCCATAAGGCAACCCTATATGAAAACTTCTCAAGTTCCTAGCCTTTTGAAAGCCCAATGCATTTCCATATTAACCTTTTTAATTAGAAAGCATAGAGTTCTAGACCTGATTACATAGTTATTGAATGACATTGTTTTTATGTTTGTTTGGCAGAAGTCCATACCATTGAAACCATGAGAGCAAAAGATAGGATTCATGCTTCTAAAAGACAATGCAGTGTGGATAGAAGGATTTCATCGAATCAGTTCACATATTGGATGGGAAATGCTATTAGATAGGGAAAATTGAATTTGAAGAAAACATTGCATTGGATCATATTGGGGAAACTGTCCAGTGTTTTCACTGATCCCAAACTTCTCTGATGTCAAAGCCATCCTTTAAAAAATAGATTGTATTGATAGCTTTTGTTTTTGTATCAACTCTGTCTTCAAATGTATTACTCTAATTTCTGTCACAAGGAGCTGTCTTATAATATAGAGCAAAAAAGAAGAAAGCCCAAATGTAATACATTTAAGCAACATATGGAAAAAAGATCTGAAATTATATGCAGCATTCCATACCTATTGTCCACATTTCTAAAGAAACAGGAGGAAGGTGCCTTCTCCTCCTTCTCTCACCTCGAGTGCCAAGGTTGCCCATTATAGTTTCATGGTATTCACTTATTGTTTTGTTGTTGTTCTTCCCATTGTTGGAGTCATTGTGTATGCCATTCCCCAGATTCTGTTTACTTCACTTTGCATTGGCTCGAGTAAGACTTACCATACCATGTGTATTAAACAGTCATCGTTTCTTACAGCCCAGTAATATCCTATTATATCCAGACACCATTATTTATTTAGCCATTTCCCAGTTGATGGGCATCTATCTAGCTTTAAACTCAGATTTTTAACATCAATATTCTATTGGTTATGTCACATAGATGCAAATTCCAGAATATCATGATTTCAGTGATCTTAAAATTAGGTTAATACCTAAAGGCTAGTGGTAAAATGTATAATAGTCTTATGCAGCCGAGACAGCTGTAATGTCATACCAATTATAACTAACTACAGAGGTTAATGAGAAAGGTAACTTCAAGAACTTGTGGAAGTTGAACAGGACATGAGATGGTCATAGAGTGAGAACAGGGGATGTCATGTGGATAGCATAAGCTTTGCACTGCTATCTGTGGGATGTTAAAAGTTCCAAAGAAAAGCCTCTCACATGTTGAATACATCTGCTCTGGAACATTTATAAGAACTTGTGGTCAAGAATCATAAAGAATAAGAAGGCAAGGGAGGGGGATGGCTTTGATCTATGCCAATGGGAAAGCATCAAATCTGATGAGACAGCAGACACACAAAATCACATACCTATGCATTCATCTATATGTGTATAAATGCATTATGCACAATTTATAGAAAAAAAGACACATAGGACATATATACATGTGTTTATTATAGGTGTCAGTGGAGAGACTTTTCTCCTCCTCCTCCTCTTCTCTCTTCTTACCTCTTCTTTCTTCTTCTTTCTCTTTTTCCCTCAACAGGAGTTGCCTCATACAATCAAGTCCACCTGGGCACCAGGCAAAGTAAATTCAATGCTCTGGTCTATTTCCCAGAAACACTTCCCCTGAAAATCGTAGCCTTCACTCCTTATGCTCTCACCTCTCTGCGTGTGACTGCCTTTTTATCTCCTGAAATTTAGTCCTGTTCATAACCTTTCCATATGTATGTCTTCTCTGCCTGACAATATGTGTGTGTACATTAATTATTCCAAATTATTTTCTTAGGATAATAGATCTAGAATTTGAAGAGACTTTGGAAGTCATTCAATCCAACCTCATTGCTTTAAAGGCAATGGAACCCTGAGAGGTGAAGTGTCCAAGGTCATATAGATAGGATGAATCAAAATTACGATCTGAACTCAGGACTTCTGACTCCAAAGCCAACGGTTTTAAATATTTCTTTCTGTTGAATGGTTGGACCAATTCCCTCCTCCATCAGCAAAGTAATAGTATTCTTTTATTCTCTTAGCCCCTTGAACATCGAACATGTCCAACTTCTGCCATATTTGCTGACTTTGAGTGAATCAAGATATATTGGAGTTATTTTAGTTTGTATCTGTCTTTCTATTACTGGTGCTGTTCAATTTAATCTAATTTCATAAGCATTTATTAAGTGCTTGCATATGTAAGGCAATGTCCCAGGTCCTGGAAAGATTTCAATGGCTCTGTGATCTCATTTATGTGGGCAGACCTTCTGAGTATACTGATCACAGCCTATCTGTGTATGCCCATCCTGTGCTGCTGATGTCCATGTTCTTCCTCTTTCTCTGAATAAATCCTCCACAAGCAGTCCACTCAGTATGTTAGGGCCTCCTCAAGATCTCTGGATATTTTGATATCAGTGGAGCAAGGGGGCTATCATACCCTCCTGCTGCCTGAGCAGTTCATTTTCCCCTCATCCTACATTTCCTTAATGTCATCCTATATGTCACCTCTCTTGAATGATTCTGCATTTTTTATATCTTTCAGACTGCTGATGTCCATCACCAGCTTCTTCTCCATCCCATAGATGATCTCCACTTCAATTTTCTTTTTCAGGTCCCCCAGAGAACCTTCCCTTGTCACAAATAAAAACAACCAAGACAAATCAGACAGAGTGACATTATTTGACAATGCAGTCAACCTTTCTACAATCATAACCCTGCATCTTTCTAACTAAAGGAAGATGTGTTTCTTCGGCTCTTCCTTGGATCAGAGCTTGGTCAATATCGAGCACACTGGGTTCAACTTTCGATTTGAGATTATTGTTTAGGTTATTGCTGTCATGAATAATTTTCTCCTGGTTCTGCTAATTTTGTTCCATATCAGCTTGTTAGTATTACAGTTACTTTTTATTTTCATCCTCAGGAAAAGCACTGTTATGTTTCAGCATATATGTATATGTACATACATTTATATTATGTATACACATACACATGTACTTGCTTAGAGTGAGGTAACACTCATTCAGTGAATAGGTCTCTTTAGGAAGTGAGTCAAAGGATGGGCCCTTTAATTAGACAAAAAGAAAAAAAAAATCAAGCTGAGAGGGGAGGATCCTCAGGGTTGCTCTTCCAAAGAGAAACAGTTAACCACTGACATTCACTCTAAGCCAGGAGGGCCCAAAATACAGCCACTAAGTGGATCTTGGGCAGGGACCTGTTGTGGTCCAATCCATGAGCTTCAGAGTGAACTAGGTTTAAGGTTTTGTTAAAAAGAGTGAGAGAGAGAGAGAGAGAGAGAGAGAGAGTGAGAGAGGGAGAGAGAGAGAGAGAGAGTGAGAGAGGGAGAGAGAGAGAGAGAGAGAGAGAGAGAGAGAGAGAGAGAGAGAGAGAGAGAGAAAGAGAGAGAGAGAGATTCAGCCAGTAAGGTTCTGGCCATCAAAATTTACCTTCCTTTGGAGAGGAGAAGGAGAAGGAGAGCGAGAGGGAGAGGGAGAGGATGAGCTAATTTACCCAACTAGCTGGATCCCCTTGCAGGCAGCTTGGTCTGCTCTACTCATGGTTTGTGTTTGTCCTTATTTTCAAAGAGGACATTGACATCAGGGAAATGATGACATGACTTGCAGTTGCCTTTGATCTGAGTGATGGAAACACTTACACACACACACACATATACATACATACATACACGTACCCTTGTTGTTCAGTCATTTTCAGTCATGTATGACTTTTCAGGACTCCATTTTATTTTTGTTTTTGTTTTGGGTGGGGTTTGTTTCATTTTGGCAAAGATACTGGAGTGGCTTGCCCTTTTCTTCTCCTGCTAATTGTACACATGAGGAAACTGAGGTAAACAGGGTTATGTTACTTGTCTTTGGTCACATAGTTAGTACGTGTCTGAGGCCAGATTTGAACACAGGAAGACACATTTTCTTGACTCTAGACCTGGAGCTCTATCCACTGAGCCACCTTGCCACCATACATCTACATACATATATTTATATGAACATCAGACATACATACATACACATATGCATAGACATAGATATACATAAACATACATATAAGCACATATACCTATGCATATATACATATGTTAGTATATATAAAACATAACATATACACGTAGCATACATAACATAATACACACACGTATAACCTCCTTTCTTTATGTCTTTGGTCTCCTTGGGTTATGTATATTCTCAGCAGTGAGGTCCTTGGGTCAAAGAATGTCAGCTGTTTAGTGACTCTTTGCATTATCCTGAATCGTTTTGGAGAATAATAGAGTTGGAGCTTGGAGAGGCCTCAGAGACCATTTTAAGGGGAAACTACATGGCACAGTGAACAGAACACTGGGCCTAGAGTCAGGAACACCTGAGTTCAAATGCAGACTGAGACACTTACCAGTTGTGTGACCCTGAATAAGTCACTTGACCTTTGTTTGCCTCAGCTTTCTTATCCATACACGTAGCCTCTACCTCTCAGGGTTTTTGTGAGCATCAAATCAAATAACTATTATAAAACATTTACCAGTGTCTGGAATATAGTAAATGCTATATAAATATTAGATGATGGTGATGATGATATAACCTCCTCATGAAACTGAAATCCCTGGGAGCAAAGTGCCCTGTCCAAGGTTATAGATATAACACAAGACCTTTTACACAGGAATATTTACTTCAACCTATACAATCCCAAATGTACAAATATGCAGGAAGGATACTGCTTCTCCCTCCTTACATCTCAGTCTCTGGGGAGGGCAAGGGAATTCAGTTCATATCTTAGCTTGTTTCCCACAGACCCCAGTCTCAGTTCCAAGTCCAAAGCCACCACTGGGCTTGAGTCCCCAGCACCCCGGCTCCTTAGGGTTTCCACGCTAGCCTGGTTGGCTACATTAGCCCATCTGTAGTCCTGGTTCCAAGTTCACTATGACTTGAATTTTTGGTCTCCTGGGAATTACCTGTGGTTCCTCAAATGGAATATCAATGATACAGAACAGAAACAAACACTACCAGAAACATTTCTCAGAGCTGGGGTAAAAGAAGGCTAGCAGGGAATGGCAAAATCTTCCCTCTCACTGGTTCATTTCATGGTATCCATGCTGGGTGCATTGAATCTAGATCTCTTCAGCTTCCATCCATTGGTCATAATTTTGCCCTTTAGTACCAAGCAAGATGAGCCAAATTTGCTTTTGATATCTGTTGTTCAGCCACCTCACTCGTGTTCAACTCTTTGTGACTTCATTTGGGGTTTTCTTGCAAAGATACTGGGGTGATTTTCCATTTGCTTCCCCAACTCATTTTACAAATGAGGAAACCAAGGCAAACAGGGTTAAATGGTTTGCCTAGAGTCACACAGCTTATAAGTGTCTGAGGCCAAAATTGAACCCAGGAAGGTGCATCTGTCTGCCTGATTTCAGGGCCAGTACACTGCTGTGCCACCTAGATGCCCCTACCTTTCCCATATCACAGCCTCACAAAAAAAACTTAAGGGAAGCATGTATGCTTCCCCTTCCTATAGTTTTTTCTCCTCTTTTCTGGACTAGAGTTGGCAGTCATGTTCTTAAACTTTTTTTTCCATTTGTGACCCCTTCAGTGCTTCTTAAACTGTGGGTCGTGACCCATAGTTTAAGAATTGTTGGACAACCTGAGTTCCTTCACCTGATTCTTATAAAGCTTTTTCTCCAATCATCTCATCAACATTTCTATTCTTTTATAGGCATCCTACAACTTGTCTCTAATTCCCCAAATGCAAGGCACACATCTGAACACAAGAATCCAGATATGTCTTGACTAGGGTAGAAGGTAATGGGACCATTTTTCCCTTGTTCTATGCATTTTGTTTCTTAATGCAGTTTAGGGTAGGAGATTGTTTGGTAGCATGCTATATCCTTGACTAATAGTGAACCTGATGACTACTAAAACCCCAAGCTGTTTTTCCATAGGACCTGTTACCAGACCATGTCACCTCTAAACTTGTCTGGGAAGCTGGTGATTTGAACAAAGGACACAAATTTACACTTGTCTCTATT
This sequence comes from Trichosurus vulpecula, assembly GCF_011100635.1. Taxonomy (NCBI): domain Eukaryota; kingdom Metazoa; phylum Chordata; class Mammalia; order Diprotodontia; family Phalangeridae; genus Trichosurus; species Trichosurus vulpecula. The sequence goes on along the minus strand of NC_050581.1, from coordinate 184,473,515 downwards.
AAATGTCATCTTTTTTTTCCAGCTGGGCTCATTGTTCTAGCCCACTGATAACTTTTTATACCCATGCCTGGTCGTCTTAGGCATCAGCTATCTCTCTAGATTTTATTCCATCTGCATATTTGACAAGCATGCAATTTATGCTTTCATCTAAGTTACTGACAAAACATGTGACCACAGAGAGAGTCCTGAGGCTTTCCATTACAAACTTGCCTCCCAGGTAATATCCATGCACTAATGGCTACTCTATGGGTCTGCTCATCCAACCAGTTCCAAAGCCTTTTGATTATCTGTCTATCTGTCTATTCATCTATTTATCTATCTATCCTCTGAATTGGTATGAATTAAGGAAGGAGAGGTAAATTTCAAAGAGAGAGGTACATGGGTAAAGAAATGGAAGGAAAGAGTGAAGGAAGGACCATCTTTGAAAATAGAATAACTTTCAAATATTATTATCCACAATGTAAAACAACATGGCACCCACACAGGAGAGAGGTCGGATCATTGGGCCTTCCAGAGACTTCTGGTCCTTCCCATTTCCCAATGGATCATCTTTTCCCAAGACATTCAGGATTTCTATCACTTCTTACTTGATTCATTTGTTTGTTTCAGTGCACCATTGCCTAGTAAAGCAGTGAACTCTGGGAATTTAATAAATGTACCTTTTACTCCTTTCTGATTATTTATGAATTTGCTTTTAGAGGTAATCCTGCTCACTTTGGGACTATGTGCATTTCATCTCTGCTGACCTTTTTTCCCTTAATCCATATTACAGGACAGTATGTGTGTGTCCTCCTGGGAATCCAATTTTGTGTCTCTCAAATGTGGAAAGGTTTTTGAGCCAGTAACTGCTCTGATGAAACTCATATCTAGTGTAAGCTCTATACTTGCTCTATCCCCATGATCATACAAGTCTTTGCTTCATACTCTTGGGCTCTCCAGGTGTCCTTGATGTGTGTTGGGAGACTTATGATCCCTGGGATGGGTAACATTTATGCCATCTCTTAAGCCCCAATCATCTTTTATCCTCAAGTAGAGAAACGTGCTCCTTTGGTTGGTGAACTCAGACTCAGATTGCTTGACGGAATCTGGCCCTGCAAATACATGGAGTAGCCACTGTAATTAAATATTGATTTTCATGTAATGCAGGTATACAGAGGGAGGTACTTCCCTCATTTGCTGACTGTTATCTGTGGGTAGGACAAACTGTGTGATTATCAGTGGATATCCTGTGGCTATCTCTGTTGAACTTGATGATTGTAATCTGTCTAATTGTAGGGACAAGAATAACAAATGTAAGAATGCCTCCTTTTTCTGAACAACCCCTTCTGTCCCTTCTGGTGTGCTTTTGTTTCCCAGGAAGAGCTCCGTGGATGCTCATTGCACCTCCTGCTTGGTACCAATTTAGCTTAGAAAAATGGTCTCTGGGAAGAACCCAGTTAAAAACCCAGTCTATGAAAGGAGGACCCCATAGATAGTAAAATAGTTGTGGAAGCAGTTTGGGGGAGGTGGCATAAAACATCTGGCCATCAATTGAGTGCTGATTGTGACTTGGGGGATAGCTGAACAGATCATGGCATATGAGTATAATGGAGTATTATTGGGCAGAAAGGAACAGAAAATATGTGGAACTCAGAGAAACATGAAGTTTACATGAGCCGATGCAGAGGGCAGAAAGCAGATCATAAGAACCTTACGAAAGGGCACAGGCTGTTTCATTTGTGTCTATGTATCCTGAGGACCATAGTGCACATAGTAGGCACTTATTACATTCTTATCGATCCATCAATTTTTTATTTATCTCTCTACATAAGTATCATCTCCCCCATGGTGAGTGTAAGGTTCATGAGGGCAGGGGCTGTTTCATTTGTGTCTTTGAATCTCCATAATGCATTAGAGTGCCTAGCACATATTAAATGCTTAAGAAATATTTGTTGATTGATCATCTGATATATATATATGTATATATGTGTGTATATATATACATATATATGCATATATGTATATGTGTGTACACACACTATATATACATATATATTTTATATATATTATGTGTTTGTATATATGTGTGTATATATATATATGTATAATATGTGTATGTGTGTCTGTGTGTCTGTGATGACCTGAAAAATAGGATATTACGGGTCAGTGATTGCTTGATTGCTAAGGACCCAGTCTCTAAGGTGCATCTAGGCTAAGGTTCAACTGGGCCAGAGACTGGTCAGACTCTTACTTGCTTTGATAGCTGGAGTTAACTGCCTAAGTCTCTGCTCATTAACCTTTATTTCTTGTTAGACAACTCAACAAATACCCTGACCTCAGTGGTCCACAGAACCCCTCTGCCTCTGCCTCATGAGTGATGGGCCAATCTCCTTCTAGCAACACATCAGCACTTTGTTTCTGAAGCCTGGTCTGGAGGCTTGCATTAGAGTGTGCAGAATGTCATATATCCACTAGGCTGCCAATGAACTTGGGGACAGTGGGGATGGGGTGGAAGGAGAACTCTGTACTGTTCCCTGTTAGTGTCTGTTCTCTTTCCAGGGCTGCCATCCCTTTGTGGTAATATCAGCCTCATCATTGAGAGGTGGGAGGCTATGGGTATGGAAGATCATGTCTGTTGTCCCACAGAGTCACTGTGGCTGTTGGTTTTGTTTCACTGTTTTTTCTTTGTTATAAGGGAGAATTCAATTGAAGGGTGGTGGTGGTGGTACCTATTGGTTAACTCCTGGTTTAAAAACAAAAGCAACAAATAAGAGTTTTTAAAATTCCAATGCAAGGGGTAAGGGGACATGGTCTGAATGCTATGACAAAAAAGAAACAAACACTTGTATGATTATCTTCCCTAACATTTTGTCATCATCCTTAACTTTATGTGGGGAACATAACAAGTTTTTGGTAAGAAGTGAACAAGCTATAGAATAAGGGACTGGGCAAAATCAGGGATTCTTACCCTTTTTGGTATCATAGACCCCTTAAAGCCTATGGACCCTTTTTAAAAATAATGTTTTAGAATGTATAAAATAAAATATAAAATATGAAGGAAACCAATTATACTGAAATACTATTCATCTGTCAGTCTGTCATCCATCCTTCTATCATCCATCTAGCCTATTATCTCTCTCTCTCTTTCCTCTCCCTCCCTCCTTACCCCCTTCTCTCTCCCTCTCTCCCATCTAAAACAAGTCCACCATGTAAAGATTTCCTCGATCAGATGGTTTTTAAAGTCCCTGTCAGCTCAGGCATGCTACATTCCGGATTCTAAAATCCCTTCTAATATCAACATTTGCTGGTTGTCCACAATCTGTGTCATTAACAGAGGAAGATAACATTTATTGGCCCCCTCCAGTCAATGGGTCCATAGGCTATAAAGCTGATATTGTCTTATTCTTATCAGCTTTGACAAAGGTTAGGATCTTTGGAAGGGAGACAGGGAGAGGAATGGGATGTTTTGGGTGGGAAGTGGCCCATGATTGCTACTTTAGTGTAAGCCTGAGGAACCAGGACCTAAGCCAGGAAAGTCTCCTCTATAACTTCCCCCAATTTTAATTGTGTGATTTCTCTCTTGATTTGACAGTTTCATCTCTATACAGCCACTGGCTGTCTCTCACTGGCAGAAAGGGAGATTCAAAATAAAGATACAGGCTATTTTTTCCCTTTTCTTTCTTTCCACAGAGGGGTTGGAGGAAACAGTCTATAGGTCGTCTTCTTGCCTTTTTTCTTCTTACACTTTTGGCCTGGGGTAGCAGGCAATGAACAAATTAAAAAGTCTTGTTTTATGTACTGGTACTTTCTCATTTAACTCGGCAGTTTCATCCTTTCCCTACTGGTACCCAAAGCAATTTTCACAAAGTGCTTTTTCTTTATTACCTCTATGTAAGGGGATTAAAAAAAATAATACCTGTAATAAGGCCTGGTGTTTGGGGGGAAGTTTCCAACTCTGTACAGCATTGTGCGTTATACCTTCATTGCTCAAATTGAGTGACTTGTAATCTGAAAGAAGATTCCTTTTATCACTTGCCACTCCCTTGGTGGATTAAGTTGGGGAAGATCGAAAGGGGGTGACATAGGTGCCTGTGAAAGAAAAACAAAATTCCAGGTGGTCCCTTAAACATGTCAGAATGGAGGTTGGTAAGTGTGGCTGAAGCCAGTATCTCTTCTATGTTCCAGCTTATGGCAATAGCTTAATGAAGACAGTGCGATCTATTCTGCTCATGACTGAGAATTCTAGCTCTGCTAGAAGGACGTATGTATTATCATGGCAGGCTGGTGGGAGTGGAAAGGGATACTTTTTAGTAGATAGAAACTTAGGGGAGCATCTCTCAATTCATACCCCATGGTGCCTCACTATCCTATTAATTCCTTAATTATCATCCATGAGGATGATTAAGCATTAACCTCCATGATATAGATCTCCCAGGGTTTTCTTTGACCACAGTATTCCATCCTTCTTTCTCTCCTTGGGCCTCTCATCCCTTTTGAGCACATTCTCCATCCTTAATACAACCTCTAGTCAATCAAATCTCTCATGGGGTCCTAGATCTAGAGCTGGGAGGAACCTCAGATGCCATTAAGTCCATTCCTCTCATTTTAAAGAATAGGGAATTGAGGCCCAGAGAGGTTAAAAATGACTTGCCCAAAGTCACACTTCTAATAAGCATCAGAAGGGGGGATTTGAACTGGGGTCCTTGGGCTCCAGAACCATGATTCTTTCTGGTCCAGCACACTGCCTGTGCCTTCTCACTTCTGACTCTTGGATTCTGCTGCTCCCTTTCATATTTCAATTCAAATGTCACCTATTTCATGAAATCTTTCTTGATTCCCCCATCTTTTTGGCCCCTGACCAGATAATATTATGGAAACAAACATGTCAGTGCTTCCTTCCTTTCTTCCTTCCTTCCTTCCTTCCTTCCTTCCTTCTTCCTCTCTTTCTTTATTTCTTTCCTTCCTTCCTTCTTTCTCTTTCTTTCTTTCTTTCCTTCCTTCTTTCTCTTTCTTTCTTTCCTTCCTTCCTTCTTTCTCTTTCTTTCTTCCTTTCTTTCTTTCTTCCTTTCTTTCTTTCTTTCTTTCTTTCTTTCTTTCTTTCTTTTTCTTTCTTCCTTTCTTTCTTTCTCCTTAGCAGAAATCACATTCCCCCAACCCTTGCAATGGATTTTGGGGGAAAAAGTTCTTTGAAGCTTTTTGGGTTTTGTACCACAGTGATTAACTAAGATTTCCTAACCCCAAATTACTCTGTATTTACTTTATTTATATTTTGCACTTTTTATATATTTATTTAACTGTGATTTCCTTCCCCCCTCCATGGGGAGTAAACTTCTCCATGGCAAGCCCTCCCATAGCATAGTATATCAAAAATGGCCTCAATTTAGAATTTCAGGACCCAGGTTTGAATCTCAGTTCTGTCAGCTACTTTCTGTGTGATCCCAATCCTTTCACCTCCAAGGGTCTTGGTTTTCTCTTTGGTCAAACAAGGATTATGTGACTACCAAGATTCCGCCTTACCCTCCTCCCTTTTTTTCTTCAGCAGAATTGTTACATATGGGGGAGATTAGTCTGGTGTTCCCAATTTCCTCATTTCTAAAATGAAGAGGTTGGACTCTATGACTTATAAACCCCCCTTCTTTCCCCAACCCCATTTTTCCTTGAACGGAAGATCTAAGTAAAGGGAAGATTAGTTTGGTGTTCCTTCATATGTTTCATTCTTGTCATTGTAAACTAAGTCCCTAGCATAGTGCTTGGCATCTAGAAGGCATTTAATAAATGTTTGTTCAATTGAGCTTATTTGATTTAATGAAATTAATAAATTTTATTCAAGTATTCATAAAAAATCACTTTCAAGACCTATTGTGGGAATAGCAGGAGGTGGGGCAGTTAAGGGAGAAAAAAAGCACCAAGTGGCTGAGAAAGGCCCCATCAAAACCACTGGTCTTTATCTAGTCATAGTCTTCCTCGATCTCTCTGTAATATTGGATGCTGGTTCCTACCACATATGGATGACCTGTTCTCTCTTATATTCACACTTCCATGTTTCTCCTTGTTTCTCTAACCATGCCTTTATTAAGGTGGGAGAAGTCCACTGGACCAAATAACAAATCACCCCCATCCTATTTGGTAACTTCTCTATTGAGTTAGTCAATGAGAGATTTGAACAAGCCCTAACCATCTCTATGAAATCAATCAACCTATGAATTATATTTTAATGCCACAGAAAGTATCAATTCTAATAGGTTGGGGAGATTCAGACACATTCTGTGCATGGTTTGTATGAAACCAACAAGCTAATGTGTACTTAAATCAGAATGATGAGATGGCAATTCCAGTCAAGCTGTTGAAAGGAACCAATTGGGGTGGAACCCTTTGCTGCCCCACTACCTCTAACCAGAGGGGGAACTGGTGAATTCAGAAAGGTGGAGGATTCAGTTTCCAGCAGTGTCTCCAAGACAACAATGGCTAGTAGTGATATCTATACTGTGAAAAAGCTAAGGACAAACAAAATATGCTGAGGGAAGGTGGCTTTATGAACTTGACAAGGAACTCATCAGGAAAACTGCATTGTACCTAAGGAAATATTTTGAGGACACCAGCAAAAGACCTTCCAGAAGTAGGGAGTTATACCCTTCATCGGAAGTGTTCTTAGCTTGAGCCCGCACTCCCTTGGATTCTGTATGGACTGGTCAGACAAAATGTTATAGACTTCTGATGAAATAATCTGTATTACTCATTCATACTTATTAAGCCTTTAAAAAGTGGGTAGTTGCTAAGGTGGCATGCCTTAGGCGTGTGAAAATACTTCTGAGGCTAACAGTCTATTTTCCATGAGTTACTTTACCACACAGATGTAGGAGACACAGAGTAAGCCTGTTTGCAAAAAGAAGCCAATCAGGAGCCTGCAGGGAATCAAAGTCTTGCTCACTCCCTGATGCCTTTGCTGGTGTTTGCTGGCTGACTTTACTGAGCTGTGTACCTCAAACCAACTTAAACCAGCCTTGTGGTCATCTGTTGCTGCAAAATGTACTGCTTCTGTGTCCCATCTGTTCCTGGGAAAGACTGTCCATTTTCCACAATTACCCCTCCCTTTTGTGGTTCTAAGCATAAGCCCCTCCTGGGCTGTGGGCTCCATTATTACTTTGGATTTAGGGTCCTGCCATGCATGTCCATCTTTCTGTTTTAATAAATAATTTTGTTTCAACTTAGCCAGACCACCTCTATATTTGAGGGGTAGGGATTTTTGCCTTGACAGTAAATACCCCATTTTAAAAGCTAACTAAGTTTGGTTGATTAATTGATAACAACTCACAATCAATGGTGGACTCACAGTGGTGGGGACTTATGAGACATATTACTAGAACAGATATCTTAACCCTCTATGGCTACCTCCTAGGACTCTGAGGTGAAATGTGGCAGCCACCCTCTGAAGACCCAACTCAAGTATTCATAAAAATCACTTTCAAGACCTATTGTGGGAATAGCAGGAGGTGGGGCAGTTAAGGGAGAAAAAAAGCACCAAGTAGCTGAGAAAGGCCCCATCAAAGCCACTGGTCTTTATCTAGTCATAGTCTTCCCTGATCTCTCTGTAACATTGGATGCTGGTTCCCACCACATATGGATGACCTGTTCTCTCTTATATTCACACTTTCCTGTTTCTCCTTGTTTCTCTAACCATGCCTTTATTAAGGTGGGAGGAGTCCACTGGACCAAATAACAAATCCCCCCCATCCTATTTGGTAACTTACAAGTTGGGAATAGGATTGTCTCCCCTACCCCCACAGCACCCCCAAGTTTGTAAAGTGCTGTTCCCTCATTTCCATCTACACTGACCTTTTTTCCTTATAAGATCTGATTTCAGGAGCCTCCTAATCACTCTTCCCATATCCACTCTCTCCTTCATTCTGTCCATCTTTAGAGATGGGAGGGACCCTGGTGTTCATTTAGGTCAACTCCCTGATTTACAGATGAAGAAACTGAGGCTAAGACAATGAAAGAGATTTGTTCAGGGTCACACAATGTCTGAGGGAGCGTTTAAACCTAGGTCTTTCTTACTCCTCATTAACACACACCTAAACTATTTCAGGAGACTTTTAATAAATCTTCCCATGTCTACTCTCTCAGTCATCCAGTTCATCTTTCATACTACTGCCAAACTAATTTCTCTATCCTAACAAATGCTTTGCTCAAAAATCTTCAACGGCTCCCAGCTGCCTACCGTGTAATCAAATGAGATAACACAGGTAAAGAGATTTGTAAACCTTAAAGTGCTTTGTAAATGCTAGCAATTATTTCTATTGCTGTTGTTATAGAAAATGGAAACTCCTTTGGCTGCTTTTTCAGACACCCTAAAAGTGAAAACCTTATTGTTACTCACCTCTACAGCATCTGTGCTTCAAGCTTAAAGGCAACACTCCACTGCACTCTGCCACCCCCACCCCCACAATGAGCCAATACCTTTGTAATCCCCATTCCAATATACCCCTTCCCCTACAGATGCACCTGGTAGAATTCATAGATAATACTTTTCTAAAGGAATACAAACATACTGCTCCATCCCTTTTGTTTCTGAATAAGCTGAATGAGTCAGCGGATGGGCACAGAAACTCACTAGGATTAGGACTCCTGGGTCCTACCACTAGGGGATGAATTGGCATGCTGAGTCTGAAACCACTATCTACTCTCATTTGCAAATAAACTAATAGATTCCATACTGTGCCAGTGCAGTAGAAGATGGCTAGTTTCAAAACCACCAGCAATTCCCTACTGCTAGAACCTACATTAAACACCCAGAGAGTAAATGTGGTCCCCTTGGCAGCAGAGTTTCTCCAGGATGTTCACTCTAAGAATCTACATCCCTAGCGACTATGTGCTTCTCTTTTCCTTTCCTGTGCTACCCAGGACTTGGCATGATGTCAACTCGATGTTTAGTTTTTTTTAAATTAACTTTAATTTCCCACCAAATATTGTTTAATAGGCAAACTTCTATAGGCCATAGCAGTAATATTTATTTGGATGATTTTCTGCATATCTATATAATTCTAGAAATGTGGATTTTTATATCTGGAAGGGACCTCGGAAGGTATTTAATTGAATACTTTCATTTGACAGATGAAGAATCCAAGATTCAGAAGGGTTAAGTTACCTGTCCAAGGTCATAAAGCTAGTTAGTGGCAGTAGCCAGGGCCAGAGCCTTGGTCTCTTAAATCTTAATCCAGGGAATTTGCACCAACCAATTTCTCCTTGGGGTAAAATGTTTTGTTGACCCCTTTCTGAGCTGAGCTTCACACGTACTCTTTCCTGGGCTACTAGTGGTAATCCGGGTGATAGGGAAGTTTCTTCATTTGCTAAGTGAGGTTGGACTAGCTGGCCTCTCAGGGTCCTTTCCAGATCTAGTTCTCAATTGTGTGGTTTTAAGCCATTTTATCTCCCTGGGCCTCAGTTTCCTCAATTGTAAAAATGACAGTTGAGTTAGGTGACTTCTGAGGTCCTTTCTAGCTCTAGATATGTATTCTTATGGTCATGAGATCAACAAGATATTTGTAATTAATAGTTATTAAAAACTAGGCTGATGGACCTTGCCTCCCAAGTTTTAACCCTTTCAACTGCCAGATTCCTACCTTCCTCCTCCTTTCATATTGACCGATAGATTGGTGAGCACCTCAGATGGTCTACCATATAGACACCTAAGCCATCTCTTTTCTCTCTGGCAACCTTGTCACCAACCACCTTGCTATTGCTTGAGCACCATTACCTTGACAACCCCACCCCCTACTTTCTAGTTTGGGAACCAAAATTGAATCATTCTTGACATTGCTGCTAGAAAGATGACCGTGCTCATCTACTTTCTTAGAGTTCTACTCTCCATCCCTGTGGCTTTCCAAACTAAAATACCTCTCCCTTGTTATCCTAGGTTTTTTCTCCCCTTATCAGAATACAGACTCCTTGAAGACAGGGGCCATCTTGCCTTCTGTATTTGCTTAGCACAGTGGTCACATATAGTAAGGGCTTAATAAAGTCTCTTTTACTCACTAAACTGCAGGTGTAGGCTTTGGCTAATTGTAATTATTGCTCTCTTAATAACTACCTCCCCAAACCAATCAATTTTCTTTTTGTAACCAGTCTTAATATCTCTGAGTGGTAAGCTATGCAGGAGAAAAAGGCAGTAAGCACTTCTCCGCTTTTTGTTCCTGCTCAATTTTTCAAGCTTCTGTAATATCTCAGTATAAAATGAGAGCAGAAATGTCCTAGTTTTTGAAAGTTGTTATTGGCAGTAAATTGTACTGAATAGCACTATATGTGTTAAATAAGGAAGCATTTTCTTCGTGGGTTTTCTCCCCCTTTCTTTTAAACGTTTCCTCTGGAAATATGTCTGTAGTGCTGACGTTACAAAAAAAAATATCAGTTTTCTGTCACAGTTGGTGTTCTTCATGGCCCACTTTAAAATGGATGTGCTTTTAAGAACGCATGTGAGTTGTTATCTACATCAGAAAAGAGCCTGGTGCTGGGCTGGCCTGGAGACTCGCTGAGTGCTTGGAAGAGCTAATGTAATTTAGGTGGAGAAAATGGCCTCTGTTATGGTTTACAAGAACTCTTTTCCAATAATAACCATCTGATCCTTGTGGAAGCATGTTTTCAATTTTCCCTTTAAAGAATGCCATGAGCACTGCTGCCAAAGAATGTTTTTCTCTGTCAAGGGCTCCCTGATTTGTGGGGCTTAGATAGTTTCTCAGGTGCGGGCCAACTGCCATGAGGATCTAATGGTTACTCCTTCCTTATGGAGTTGGGGCCCATGCTTTCATTAAAAAACAACTCTATACATCAGATCATCATTTGAATAGAAAATCCTATTGTAGTGCATGGTAAATGGCAGCCCACAGTTGTGTTAATAGCACTACAGCACCCAAATGTGTTGAGGAACAGTGTTGTGTTCATTCACTAGGCACCTTTATCTGGCATCATGTAATTTAGGGGGAGAAAATGGAAAAGACCAATGGGACACTTGGCTGGTTGAAAGCCACTGAATAAACAGAATTTTGCTGAGGGAGCGAGAGGGAGAGAGAGAGACAGAGAGAGAGAGAGAGAGAGAGAGAGAGAGAGAGAGAGAGGGAGGGAGGGAGAGGGAGAGGTAGATTTAATATGAATAATCGACGTCATGGATTTTAGGGAAATTTTCTAGCTCATACATACAATATATATTTATATATACATATATGTATGTGTGTATGTCTGTATAACCACTAAAAGTAGAGGGGTAGCATGAGTAGAAACAAGAGAGCTGGCCTTGTGCTCAGCGTTCAAATCTTGCCTCTGATGTATTGGTTCTGTGATTCTGGACAAGTCCCTTAATCTCTTAGTGGCCCAGGCCAACTCTAAGAGTATAAGATATGAAGAAGGTACTGGCTTGTATTGGTAATGAGAGTTTCATACGTGGGAGTTCTTTGAACCAGTGAAACCACTGTGATCCTAATAAACCCTTCCCAAACCCCCAGCATATAGGACACAAGTTGTGTGAATTTGGGCAAGTCACTTTATTCCCTGGACCTTGGTTTCCTCCCGTGTAAAGTGACTAGCTGGAGAAGATTGCCTAGATTATGGGCTATTGGGGATTAGGAGAAAGTTTTCATGGGGTGCATGAACTTGTACTGGAAAAAGAACTGCTTCATTTCAAAACGATTGTTTGCCTTTGTAATTTTATATATTTTGAAGGCAACTAGATAGTATAGTTAATAGAGCTGTGGAGTTGGAGTCAAGAAGACCTGAGTTCCAATTTGGCCTCAGTCACTTACTTGCTGTGTGACCCTGAGCAGCTGTAAACAATCATAGCACCTAGCTCTCAGGGTCATCGTAAGGATCAAATGAAGTTATTGTAAAGAGCCTGGCACTGCTCGCAACTCCATAAGCACTATGTAGATGTTAGCTATTATTATTATTTCATGCATTTAAAAACATTATCCCAAAGGAATCCATAGACTTTACCAGACCTTCAAGAAGCACCTGTCCGTCTAGTAGGAACACAGAGATATAAAGAGCAAATCTCAGAACATTTTGCTTAATCCCCTAAAGATTTTCTAAAGTCTTACTGCTCTGAGTTCCAGGTTTCACATTTTATAAATTATCTGCTTATTTTTTAAACTTCAATCATTATTTCCATCATAGCTCACTTTACTTGCACCTAGTTGTGTTTCTTCCCCACTAGAATCTGTCAGTTTACTACTACTACTACTGCTGCTGCTACTACTACTACTACTACTACTACTACTACTACTACAGCTAGAATGTATATGCCACTTTAAGATTTGGACAGTACATTCCATATATTATGTCATTTGATACTTACAGCAACTGTGGGAAGTAGGTGCTACTTTTATTCTTATTTTACCAATGAGGGTACTAAGGCCAAGAGAAGTCAAGTGACTTGCTTACATAGCTAGTGAGTATCTGAGTCAGGATTGAAACCCAGGTCTTCCTAACACTGAGTCCAATACTGTATCCACTGCATCGCCTAGTTGCTCCCCTCCCCCTACTGCTTTGAAGAGAGGAGGCCGTATTATGTTCTAAACTCTGAAAGTTCATCCTGAAGAGTGGCATCCCTTATTTGGAGGATGTCAGTCTTGAATCCAAGGTGGTTTTTTGCCTATCCCTGCTCCCTCCCCCCAAAAAAAGCAACCCACCATCATCTCAATCCAATCACACATCTGGCATTGGGTGAGACCTACTGGTTTGGTTCTAATCCATAAAGAAGGACAGGTTATTGTGCTCAGTTGAAAAGCAGCTGAGTGACTCCAGGGGCAGAGCCAAGATAGTGGACTAGAGAAAGCACTCAGCTGAGTTCTCCCAATGTTTCCCTCCAAACAACTTTAAAAAAATGCCTCAAATTGAATTCTGGAGTGGCAGAGCCAACAAAAGGCCAGAATGAGACATTATTCCAACCCTAGACAACATAGGAGGTTGCAAAGAGATCTATGACACAGGGGAGGAGTCTGGCCTAGAGCTTACAAGAATGAAAAACCAGTAGTGGGACTTGGGGGTGGAGGCAAATGCAACAGCAGTGTCAAAAGCTCTCAAGTCAGAGACAGGAAGAGAACCTGGAGACTAGTCAGAAGAAGATGACAGGGGACCCCATGATAGCACTGGACACAGGGACAGACACGTTTGGCAATTCCATTGCCTATACCTTCTTCTGGCTCTTAGTTCAAAGGCAGAGAGGAACAGTTTTGGTCAAGAGGGAGTGGGAGCCCTGACAGGCAGCATTACTTCTGGCCCACAGGGATCAGAGACCGTGAGGAATAATATTGTTTCTGGTCCCAAGAAATCAGGGACCCTTCTTGGGTAAAGATTAGAGTGCAGATCAAGAGAGCAGTGACCACATTTTTCTCTAAATCATAACCACCTTGAAAGCACTGAAATCTTCTAAACCTCCAGAACTAGCTCTGAGAAAAACAGTGGAAAAAAAGACTGAACCTTGAGAAAATGCCGCCTGGGAACAGAAACGAGAATTAACAAAGTTCCAAATCAAGAAACAGAGTGGGAAAATGGGCAAACAACAAAAATAATAATGAAAACATGACAATCAAAAGCTGCCTATGGTGATGGGGAACATCAAAACAAAACCTCAGAAGAAGACAATGAAGTTGAAATAGGCACAAGCAAAGCTTCAAAGAAAAAACATGATTTGACACAAACTCACCAAGAATTCCTGGAAGACCTAAAAAAGATTTTCAAAATACAATAAGATGGATATAGGGAAAACTAGGTAAAGAAATGAAATTAAAAGAAGAAAATTATGAAAAGACAACTAAAAGCTCAGTAAAAGCACAAAAATATTGAAGAAAATAATGCCTTAATTGGCCAAAGGGAATTGGCCAAAGTGAGAAAGAGGTACAAAATATCACTGATTAAGATAACTCCTTAAAAAGTAGTATTCACCAAATAGAAAAAGAGATACAAAAGCTTGCTGAAAAAAAATAATTCCTTAAACATTAGAATTGGGAGGGGTGGAGCCAAGATGGCAGGGACTCACCTGAGCTTTCCCAAGTTCCCCACCAAACAATTTTAAATAACACCTCAAAATAAATTCTAGAGTGGCAGAATCCACAAAAGGAGAGGGTGAAACAACTTCCCAGTCCAAGACAACTTAGAATGTTGCCAGGTGGTAGTAAGAATGGAATGTGGGCTGTGCCAGCACAGACTATGTCCCAGCAAATAAACAAGAGGCCTTGGAGGCAACTGAACTGACAGCTGCTGTGGCCACTTCCAGTGCTTTCAGCATAGGTGGTAATGGGGTCAGACAACAGGTAAGAAGATGATAGGGGTCCTATTGATAGCACTGAGTGCAGGACTATTGCATTGCCCAAACTCAGATTCAGATTGAAGTTCCGAGTTGCATTCCCAGGGTGGGGAAAAGCACTAGCACACCAGAACTTGCAGCCACAAGGGAGTAGGGTCCCTGGTTATACTTCCAGTACAGAAAAGAGTGCTTGTGGTCACTCACAAAGCAAAGCATGTGCTAGGAGAGTAGTAAACATACCTCTCCTTAGATTTTACCACCTTAGAACAACAGACACCTAGAACTAGCTACACCAAAAACCTGAAACTTGGGACAGTGCCCTCTCTAACCAGGGAGTAGATCCCAACTTTAGTGTAAATTTTAAAGTCAAGAAATAGGTTGGAAAAATGAGAAAACAACAAAAAGATCCTGACCATAGAAAGTTACCATGGTGACAAGGAAGAGCAAAACACAAACTCAGAAGTCAACAAAGTCGAAACTTCTACATCCAAAGCCTCAAAGAAAAAATGTGGATTGTTCTCAGGTCCCAAAACAATTCCTGAAAAAATGTCAAAAAAGGATTTTAAAAATCAAATAAAAGAGGGGGGGGGGAAATTAGGAAAATAAATGGGAATGATGCAAGAAAATAATGAAAAAGAGTCAGTAGTTTGGTAAAGGAGACACAAAAATCTACTGAAGAAAATGACATCTTAAAAAACAGAATAGACCAAAATGGTAAAAGAGAAGAATTCCTTAAATAGCAGAATTGGCCACATGGAAAAAGATGTACTCCTTTAAAAAGTAGAATTGGCCAAATGGAAATGGAAGCACAAAAGCTTTCTGAAGAAAATAATTCCTTAAAAATTAGAACTGGGCCAGTGGAAGCTAATGACTCCATGAGACTTTAAGAAGCAATAAAGTAAAATCAAAAAATCAGTCAAAAGATTAAAAGAAATATCTCATTGGAAAACAACTGACCTGAAAAGAATTAAGAATTGTTGGACTACCTGAAAGTCATGATTAAAAAAAAGAGCCTAGACATTATATTTCAAGAGATTATCAAGGAAAATTGCTCTTGTATCCTATAACAGAAGGTAAAATAGAAATTAAAGAATCCACCAATCACCTCATGAAAGAGATCCCAAAATGAAAATGGCCTGGAATAGTATAGCCAAATTCTAGTGTTCCCAAGTCATAGAGAAAAATGTTGCAAACAGCCAGAAACAGTCAGTATAACACCATATTTAGCAGCTTCTACATTAATGGAGTGGAGGGCTTGCAATATGATATTCTGGAAGGCAAAAGAATTGGAATTATAACCAAGAATTACCTGCTCAGAAAAAAATGAAGTATAATCATTCAAGGGAAAAAATAGCTATTGAATTAGAGGATGTTTAAGCATTCCTGATGAAAAGACCAGAGTTGAATAGAAAATTTGACTTTCAAATACAAGAAACAAGCATAAAAATGTAAACAGGAAAGAGAAATCATAAGGGATTCAATAAGGTTGAACTATTTCCATTTCTACGTGGAAGATCATACTTGTAACTTCTAAGAACCTTCTCGTTATTAGGGCAGGTAGAAGGATTATACATAGAGGACACAGGTGTGACATGAGGCAGGCAGCCCCAGCAGCAGCTATTATAATGATCCACGGTGAGGTGATGAGGGCCTGCAGCAGGGTGGGGGCAGTGTCCGAGGAGACAAGCGATGTATCTGAAAGATGATGCCACTGTAGAATCTACAGGACTTGGCAAAAGTTTATTTATGGGGCATGAGAGATACTGAAGAATTCCGGATGAGGCCTAGGTTGTGACCCTGAACGACTGGGTGGGTGATGGCACCCTTGACTTTCAGCAGAGGGATTGGTCTTCCATGCAGAAGGACCACACCACTGTTCCCCAGTTATTTCCTTGTGTTTGAAGTTTGTAGCCCACTGACTTTATTGGAGGATTTCAAGATGGACCAGAAGCCTTCCTTTTAGCTGCTTCATCAGCCTGTTTGGCTGCTGTGCTTTTTGCAGAATTTGTTCTACCCAGGGCAGAGCAGCTAATAAACCAAGACATCTTCTTCTGCCAAATCAGGTTACTTCCCTGTGGTTTTTAAGAATTCTTGCTATCATCTTCTCATTATCATGAGAATGCTGTGAAAAGTGAGCATGTGTAAGGGACAGACATTTGAACTGAACTCATTGGAGAGGGGAGGGAGAGGTATTCCCTCTAAATGTGTAGTCAGTTCTACTCAAGTATGTCCAAGTCACACAAATGGAATTAAGTGTGTAGGAGGGGAACTCAGTCAACAAACATTTATTCAGGGTCTATGTGCTGGACCTGGGATACAAAGATGAAAGCAAAACAGGCCCTAACTTCATGTTGCTTATCTTCTACTGAGGGGAATACAATGTGTTCCTAGAGAAATAAATATATAAAGTGCAAAGTGACTATAAAGTCTAGGCTTTGGGGTGGGAATGGGGCTGTGGAAAGCACAAGCAAATCAGGGAAAGCTTATCAAAGAAGGTTAGAGGTAGAGCTCCCAAGATCCAGAGGTGAGGAGGAAGAACATTCCAGGCATAGGGGGAAAGAGTAGAATGTTGTGGACAGGAGAGATAGCAAGTACTCCAGTTTGTCTGGGATATGAAGTGCATAAGGGAGACTAAGGTATAATCAGACTGAACAGAGACTGAATCCAAAGTGGTAAGGGCCTTAAATGCCAAACAGAGAAGTTTCTCTTAGATAAATTGAGACAAACCACAATAAGGAGCCATTGAAGCTTCTTGAGCAGGGGAGTGACATGGTCATACCTGTGCTTTAGGAATAGTAATTTGGCACTTGAGTGAAGGGTGTTGATCCTGATCCTGGAGTCACCAGAGACCTGGGACTAAATTCTCCCTGAGATAATTATTGTCCACCCACAAGCCACCAAAGCTATTCTGAGCCCATTTTTCCTGTTGTAAAACAGGTTTAGTGATTTGTGTTATGCTCACACATCTAGCATGATTGTTCAAAGGATCATAGCCTTAGAGCCAAAAGCGAGGTTATAGACCATTGAGTTTAACCTCCTTTTTTTTTAGAGATGAGGGAAAGGAAGCCCAAGGAAATGAAGTGGGGGAATTCAACCAAGATAACACAATTAGTAAGAAACAGAGCTAAGATTCAAAACTGAGCCCTCAGAGTCCAAATCCATTGCTTTTCCCTGTACCATATTGCATAGATCAAATTTGATTTCATATGTAAGGAATTTTTAAAGCCTTATAGTGTTGCATAAATTTAAGCTATCATTTTATATACATTTTATGTAAGGGCATATTACAAAGTGCTGGAATGAAAATTAGCTTAATAATAGCTTTAAAATGAAATTTTATTGAGTATCTTTTGTATTTATGTTACCTCTATTTCTCCTCCCCCTCTCAAAAGGCCATCCCTTATAGCAAAGGGAAACAAAAGGAGACAAAAAAGGGGAAAAAACTAGTTCATCAAAACTGACCAACACATTGAAAAAGCACGACATTATGTACAGCGTTCTGCATCCATAGTCCCTCGCCTCTGAGAAGTTTGTGTATGTGTATGTGTGAATCCTTCTGACATCTTTTCTTTGAGGCCAAACATGGGCATTTTCACTGTTGTAGTCATTTTGTATATTATTTTTCTCCTTATACATACTTCACTTTGTATCAGTTCATTTAAGTCTTCCTATGCTTCTCTGTACACCTGGTAACATTCTGTTACATTCATGTGCCACAGTTGCTTTAGCCCTTCCTCAAAGGTGGGGCATGTACTTTGTTACCTGTTCATTGCTACTGTTTAAAGTGTTGCTAAAAATATTATAATGCCAAGTCAACAATCATTTATTAAGTGCCAGACACTGTGCTAAGCACTAGGATTATAAAGAAAGGAGAAAAGACATTCCCTGTCCTTCAGGAGCTCATGGTTTGCATATGGGCCATTTCATTTTTACATTGAACTCCATGAGGTTTTTACTTTGTCTACCAGTGGAATCTCAGGGTCAAATGATACTTATCTTTTAGTCACTTTCTTGGCATAATTCCAAATTGACTTCCAGAATGAAAACTGTTCCTTCAAATCTTTTTACAACTTAATTATTTATAGGAGATTGGCTTTTGGCCTTATATATTTCTTTTAGTTGGCTACAGACCTTGGCTATTAGACCCTTATCAGAGATATCTGATACAAAGATTCTCTCCACCAACTGATGACTTCCCTTATCTTTGGTGTGTTAATTTTATTTGTGCACAAGCTTTTCAGCTTCATGTAATCTAATTCACTTATACTGTCTTTGGTGATTGCCTCTATACCTTGTTTTGTTAAAAATGTACCCCTTTGCCAGAGCTGTGATAAGCACCCATTCTGGTTTTCTCCTATTTTTTAAATAAAAATTGTGGGACATTTAATTTTCAGGTGATAGCTTTGCTTCAAATAGCATTTTGATCTTGGATAATTCTACCTCTGAAGGACAGATAGTTTTGAATTTGGACCCAGAGGTCATATGCTCAAAATATAGCTATGCTGCAGAGTGTCTGTGTGACCCTGGATTAATAATTTCCCTTCTTTCAGGGTGTAAATTTTCTTATTTGTAAAATGAGGAGATCGAACTAGATCAGGAATCTTAATCTGGGGTCTGTGACTGGGTGGGATCATGAGCTCCAAACTTCCATTTAAGGGGAGAGCTCAGATCAGCCATCCCCTTATTCCTCATCTGGTTGCATTACTTCGGACATCTCTGATTGATTTCTCTACCATGAACCCACATTATCTATCCTCTCCACTCCCCCCTCCCATTCAGCTTCTTTTTCTGTTTTGCCTTCCCCTCTTAGATTGCAAGCTCCTTTGGATCAGGGACTTTCTTCTTCTTTCTCTTCATCCCCTCTCCTCCCCTCCCCCTTTTCCCCCTCCCCTTCCCCCTCTGCCTCCTCTCCCCTCCCCTCTCTTCTACTCCCCTCCCCTCTCGCCTCCTCTCCTCTTCTTTTCTTTCCTCTCCTCTCCTTTCCCTTTCTCTTTTTCTTCCTCCTTTCTTTTCCCTTCCCCCTTTTTTTTCTTTTCCTTTCTCTATTACTTAGCATGGTGCCTGGCACATAGTAGGCATTTAATAAATGTTCATTGAATGACAGACACCGGTGTCATAGTTTTTCCATTAAGTGTATTTTCTATCGTTTTCTCCTCCTGGATCATGGTTTAAGGATCATGGACTTAAAGCTGAAAAGAACCTTAAAGGTCATCTTGTCCAAGCCTTTCTTTTTACAGATGAGGAAACTGAGGCCCAGAACAGTGACTTGCCAAAGATCATATTGGTTCTTCAGCTCCAAATCCAGCACTCTTTCCATTATACCACACTGTGTGCCAAATGATGGCTATCATTTCATTGAGGTTCAAACACAGCACCCATATAAATTAGAATTGGGCCAATAGAAAACAAAATAATATATCATTTTGTGAATCATATACATTGGAAAGTACACTGGATTTGGGGTCAGAAGACATGATTGGAATCCTAAATTTACTGCCTTCGTGACCTTGGTAAGTAACTTCCCTTTTCAAGGCCTCAGTTTCTTCATTTATAAAAACAAGAAGGTTGGACTAGATGGGCTCTTGTTTCCTGCTTTGTGAACGCCACATTCTCTAAAGGTGTGCCCTTCCTCCTCCTCATTTGTGCTCTCTCACCCCCTCTTGTCCCCTAATGAAGGATCCATTGGGAAATTGATATTAAAACAGAAGAAGGAATGAGTAGAAAGCAGAAATAGGTTGTGACACTTTGTTTAGAGACAATCCAATTCAACATCTATTCAGTACCTGTGCACAGAGCACTCTTCTGAGGGCTAGGAAAATACGAGGTTCACATAAGACACTTTGGGGTGTTCATGGGATCGTAGATGGATCAGACCTCAGGAGGTCATTTAATCCAATCCCTCAGTTTCATAGATCAGGAAACTGAGTCGAAGATAGGTGAAATAACTGGTTCAGTCATAGAAGTAGTAAGTGGCAGAGCCTGCATTTGAACCCATGTCCTCAGATTTTGAATCCAGGGTTTTTTTCTGCTGCAGCATGGTACCCAGAAGAGAGGGGCCAGATTGCTTTTAATGCCTTGCTTACCTTCTGGCCAAGGCCCCTTGGCTATCCATGCAGCACACTGGCCTGCTGGAAAATTGGGGTCCCATAGTGGGAGTCTTTCTTATTTTACTTCCATTATGTATGGAAGGCAGCTCATTTTGCAGCCACTCTCCAGTGAAGTGGGTCTATGCATGGAGCCTGAGCAGAATCCACTTTTCTGTTAATCAGGGACAGAACTTGACTTTGCAAATGCTAATCTGTTTACAGTGAGAGAGGGACCCTATTAGGAGCATTGCCTCCACTGAGCACTCGGCCTGATTAATCATCCTCAGAAGGTTGGGGCGCTGTGATACCCTCAAATGAATATTAATCAGATGAATAAGAGTATGGTTGAGCCTGCGGCAAAGAGGGGATACAGAACAATGTGTCCAAAGCTTGCTTAATCTGGGCCATGGAAGACAGTGTCACAGCTTAAGACTTGAAAGAGTCACCATTTTAAACAAGGATGTCTGGATAATGTCAATACTTCAGGGCCAATAATTAGCTGATTGTGACATGAACCCAGTGAGTGAAGATGCTGTTCATTGGCGTTGTGTCTCCGTAGATATTATGGGCCTCATAGTTTAGTGGCTGAACCTCTAGTGCATGGCGTAGAAAGGTAAATCAGCAGAGCTAAAAATGCCAAATTGGGATGGAGAAGCCCAAGCTTGAGTGTGTTGGTGGCAAAAGCCACTAGAACAGAGATGTCAATACTCAGAAAGATAGAGCAGTTATTGAGTCAGCTATGTATTAGATTAGAAGGCCACCAAGGATTCTTCCGGCTCTGAGATTGCAATCTTAGTTTTGTTAATGACAATGTAAAACACTGGCAGAGCCATTTCATTACTTGGTGCCTCAATATTCTATTCCGTAACGAGGAGGTAATAATCTATTCTCTTCTCAATTGCAAAGTGAAGCTAGAAGAATAAAAATATGCCAACTCATTACATGGCATGGCAATGATTTGTAGTTGAAATCAAGAATTTCATCTGCCTTTGAAGTAGGTAATTTAAGGTTGGGCACCTAGGTGGTGTAGTGGATAGAGCACCAGGTGGAGAGTCAGCAAGACTTGAGTTCTCAATCCAGCCTCAGGCACTTACTAGCTGTGTGACTCTGGGATAAGTCACTTAACCCTATTTGCCTCAGTTTCCTCCTCTGTAAAATGAGCTGGAGAAAGAAATGACAGTATTTTTGGACATCTTTCAAGCCTTCTGCTTCCTGTTCTGAAGCAGAGGTTGCCTAGAAAAATATCTTTCTTGGCTTTGGCCAATTTCTGTTTTTTGAAGTTAAAGTATGAATTTTTTGGGGGGGGACATAGTAGATATAGTACTAATCCCCACAGCCCTCTGTCATAACAAAGAAAAACCACTTAAGCGAAACCAACCGAAGCAGTGACTGTGTCTCATGGTGCATGCACATGTTCAATATCCACAGTCTCCTGCCTGTGCACCAAGAGGAGGGAGGAATGTGGCATTATTTCTTCCCTGGGTTCTTGTCACCATGTATCTATGAATTCTCTTGGTTCTGCATTCTTTGATTTTCATCAGTTCACCTGGATTGTCTCATGTTTCTATGAATTCCTTGGATTTGTTGGTTTTTTTTTTTTTACTGACCAGTAACATCCCATTGCACTGTATTCATCAGCAATCTGTTTAGTTATCCTTCAGCTGATGTAACTGATTGTCTTTGCCTGTATATTTTATTTTATCATTTATAAGCATTATTTTAAGATAGAACCCAGGGGCTTCACTAGATTACCAGATGGGTTTGTGACACATAAAGGATTAGGAGCCTCTTCTTTATCCTATCTTTAAACAATATTTTCCCCTAGACTTTTCAATTCATTGATTTGGGGAATATTCTGTAGGGAAATTCCTTCTCTTAGTGCAGAATAAAAATAATATAAGCCTGTTCCCCCCACCCCCATCTCTCTGTTTTTGTCTCTGTCTCTGTCTTTTGGTCTCTTTCTCTGTCACTGTCTGTCTGTCTGTCTGTCTGTCTCTCTCTCTCTCTCTCTCTCTCTCTCTCTCTCTCTCTTTCTCTCTCTCTGTCTCTTTTAGACAATTATCAATGGATTCTGAGAGGGTGAGTCACTTGTCCATGGTCACTCAGTATGACTCAGAGGCACAGCTTGAACCTAGGTCTTCTTGACTCTAAGCAAGCCTTCTAAGCCACCACACTGTCCCTCTTAGCTTTATGCATGAAATGTTATTTAATTCCATTTGCTTAGATTCCGACCAATGAAAAGGAAGTCTGTGTATCTTGAGTTGGGGGGTGGGTAGGGGAAGGGATCATCTCAGGATATTTGTTCCCTTTCATAAGTATGGGGGGAGCAGATGACAGGAAGTTCCATAATTCTAGATATTATGAAACAACATCCATAAAGATGAGGAAGTTTGTGTAACTTAAGGGAGCATTACTTAATACACATCCAAGGCACTGTGAAGGCATGGGATTCTGCAATGCTCAAAATAGTCATTTAACTCATCGGGGGCAGGGGTTGGTGCATTGAATAAGCCAGAAGGATGCCCATGGCATCTGTGCTGCCCTGGAACATAGACCATGTGTGTCCTACTCTCAGACCTCCAGTCAGAGTGAGCATGTTGATAGATGTTTGTGCCTCTATTTACCTCCATTTTGATCATCCATTTTTTAAGGCCTGAGGCAGAAGCATGAGCTTGAGGCTGGTAAATCATATTTGTTTTGCAGAGAGATCAGCTGATATACCCATGCTAAAGGAATGACCTGAGGTCACCATAATGAAGCAGAATATTTATCCATCCTTCGTTAAGACTTTGTGGCAGAGTTGATAGAGAACCGACCTGGAAGCCAGGAAGACCAGGGTTCAAGTCTCATCTCTGGCTGTGAGTCAGGGTAAGTCATTTAACCTAGGTAGGTGTCTAAGGCTATGAGTTGCAGAGAAGGTGTATCATTTCCTCATCTGGGAGTTCCTTATGCCAATGAAATAACAAGTTTTGTCCTTATCCCTTTGTTATAGAGCTAGCATGTCATTATCATCGTTGTAGTAGTACCTAGCATTTAAATATTGCTTTATGTATGGCAGCTAGGTGATGCAGTAGATAGAGTGCCAGGCCCAGAGTCAGGAAGACTCCTCTTCCTGTGATGCTGAAATCAAATCCCACTTTTGTGGGAGTCACTTGAGCTGCTGCATGCAGAGTGCTTTGCAAACCTTCAAGTATCATCCAACTGTGGAGTGTTATCCTGGAGCTCCTTCCTATGAGCAGCAGGCACAGAGGCATAGCTGAGCAGCCTATGATCTTTCTCAAGTCATCTAAGACAATTCACTCGAGATTTGCCTTTTCCAGCTTCCCATCCTTAATTAGGCTTCACTCAACATTGTTGGTTGCCTTCTCCTGTCTTCCACTTCCAAAAGAAGGAAAATATTGCAAAGTAAGAATGAGGAGGAGAAGAGGTAAGGGGAGAAGAATGTTGGAGCATAGATATAAAACAGGAAGGGACCTTAGAAACCATCTAGTGTAAGCCTCTCCATTTACAGATGAGGAAACTGAGTCTGAGGGAGGTGAAGTGAATTGTTCAGAGTCTCACAGATTATAATAATGATGATGCTAATGACGATGATGACAATGACAACATCTGTAAAGTCTGCTAAACTCTTTCAAAATATAAGCATCTGAAGCAGGATTTGAACCCATTTCCTCTGACTCCAGACTCAATGTTTCTTCATTGCCTCAGTTCAAGACCTTTAACTAATTGAAATTTCATTTTAGTTTTATTTGTTTCGGAATAGAAGCTCCATAAAGGCAAGAGAGCTGTTTCTATGAGTTATAGTCTCTCATCTTGATGCCAAGTGAAAGACACTGCATACAGTAGACATTGTGCAGTTCATTCTTATTCTCTACATAAAGATTTCAGCTCCCTCTGAACTCAATTCATTTACATTATTCATTAGCAGAGGGCAGACAAATGTAAACCTCTTGTTAATTCATCAATCTGTGACAACCTAGAGTCCATTCTGTTACTCAGGCAATGTGTAAGATGGTGAGCAGAGGCTCTGTCTGAGCTTTCCTTTGGAGGCTCGGGTTCAAGATGAGGGCAGCTCCCACTGGCTCAACTAGGTCTTTGTTTTTAAGACTTAGCCCCATAGACTTTGAGCTGGAAGGGGCCTCTGAGATCATCTGGTGCAATTTTCTCATTTTTTCACAAGAGAAGATTGAGTCTAAGGTCAGTGACATTACTTGCCCTAGATTCCACATGGAGTATGGCAGAGTTAGGACTGGAGCTGAGCTCCTCTGGTTCCTGAAACTCTCTTTTCTTCTCAAGGTTTTTAGAGTTGGGGAAGAGGGTTCATTCTATTCCTGGAGAGGTGTATGTATGGAAAAAAGAGGCAGTGGCTTCCCATGAAGCTCCCATTCCAATAGAGACATATCTGTCAGTTAAAAATGTAGTTAAGTACCCACTGTTCTGGACATTGCTCTCATGGAAGTTATAGTAGGAAGGAAAAAATACATACCCAGAAAACAAACATTTTCCACTGGCCAAAATAGAATTTCATTCTAGCAGATATGGTTGTTGTCCTTCATTCTCAAGGAAGACCAAAATGATATCACTATGTTAGAGTCAAGCTTCAGTGTGTCTGACTGTGGCTGATCAGACCAACACAAGTTTGGAATGTTCTACCACAGGTTGGGCATAGGTAGTCCATGGGAACATTTGGGGTAGATTCTCTAAATTTGCTCTAAAGTTTTTCTAAAGATTCTCTAAATTTTCTCTAAAGTTTCTTTTGAGCTATTTCAGTCTTGCTTTGCTCATAGAGCACAGCACCTTCTCTGATGAGGGCATGCCATGCTGGGCGGTCCTGTGCCAGTGTCTCCCATGTCACCCAATCAATTCCAAAGTTCTTAAGGGAGACCTTGATGTCTTTTTATTGCTTCTTCTGACTACCATGTGATTACTTGCCCTATTTTAAATCTAGCAAATATAATAATAAAGACAGGATTGTAAGCTAGGGGGTTGGAGAAAAGTAATCTTGCCTCCTTCACTCAACTTTTGTTCTGGCTCAAACTCATTTGAATGCCAAGATGGAGGCTCAGGAATTTCTCACCTCAAGTCTGGTAGCTGTCTGGGAAAGGACTGAGATCTCAGATAAACAGGTCAAAAGATAAGACTTGACCTCAGTGGAGTAGCACTCTCACTGGATTTTGTTAGCTGGATGTGATGGCTTCCTAGCCGGCCAATGGAAAATCTAGCTCTTTACCCATATATAATGCACAATGATGTATGAAAAATACATTGGAGGAATGTAGACTGTTGAATGAAGACGAACCACCAAAAGAGGGGAGGGGATGAAAAAGATGGGCTTTACAGGATAGTGAGGAATCCAATAAAGGGAAGGAAGACATTATAGGCACGTGGGAAATGGCATGAACAGAGATACAGGCACAGGGAGATGCAGGGAATGCTGTAGAGTCTGAGAGAGGCCCAGACAATAGTTCAAAGAGATAATGTATGTAAAGCATACTTTGCAAAGTTTGAAGTCAATAGGTGCTTATATACACCAGCTCCACACCACAACTATTTCCACGAGACAGTATAGCACAGTGGTCAAAGTAGCAGTAGCCGTAATAGCGATAGCACTTATATAGCACTTTAAACTTTGCGAAGGACTTTATATTTGTTATTAAGTAACGGATCAGTGAGAAGACCTGAATCAAAATTTTGCCTTTGTCATTTTCCTTATGTGACCTTGAATGAGTCACTTAACCACGTTGGGCCTCAGTTTCCTTTTCTGTAAATGGAGGAGGTTGGACTAGTTGGCCTCTGAAGACCCTTTCTGGCTTAGAGCTAGGATCCTCTCAGCCTCACCTTTCTTTACAACCTCTTACTACTACTAGAAGGGAAGTGCTCAGCCAATTTACTAGACAATTCAAAGGCCACTTTTGTTTTTGTCAACATTAGCTGATTTCCTTTTAAGGAATTGTGAGACACTGACCAATGCAATGAGCAAACCATTTGGTAACTAATGAGAATACACATTTCTGTGTTTTTTTCCTACAATTTCCCTCTTCAACAAATACAGATACACAAATATCCATCTGCATTTTCCAGCTCAACCTTTCAAATGCCCATCTCTGCCCATCAAATCTCTGCTTAGCTCACCTAGCCTGGATTTGGAGTTGTCCATCCTTATGTCTTCTTATGTATTGCTTATGTAAGGAAGAGTGAAATATGATATATGCCCCAGGGTGCCCCATCCATCTCCAATCTGGTACCTACACATCTCAAATGGCCAGATTGAAGAAAAGCTAGAAAAAAAACAACCCATGGTCCCATTTATTTTTTCAGGGATTCATGTGAAATGTTAGTGGATTATCCTATCAATCTTTGGTCAAAAACAATTACCTCTCCCTTACCTCTACTTCTTCAATAAATGACACCACATTTCACTTTCAAGAGACACCTTTGAAATGCGGGTGTCTGGAGCTGTGAATAGACTTCTAAACACAATGCAAGCTAAGGACAAGATTTAATCCAAGGAGATTGATTATAGGATATGCCGTAAACTGTAAAGGACGCAG
This sequence comes from Trichosurus vulpecula, assembly GCF_011100635.1. Classification (NCBI taxonomy): domain Eukaryota; kingdom Metazoa; phylum Chordata; class Mammalia; order Diprotodontia; family Phalangeridae; genus Trichosurus; species Trichosurus vulpecula. Next base: position 184,446,609 of record NC_050581.1, on the reverse strand, counting down.
ACTTCTAAGAATACTAACATTTCTTTTTGAAACAGTTTTCCACTCCCCAGAAATTACAGACACTGTCACATAACATTCTCACCAACAATGCAAATTATATACATTTTGCTCAGCTATGGTACTTTAACTGAGCAGCGAATCATGGTAGCAGCTGTTGAAAAAGAGCTGCAAAAACTTTCCTGCTTTAATAAGACTTTCCCAGTTCTGAAGGACTTTATGAAGGCTTGGTAACATATGGTTCCAATGCATTTTCTCTGCATTCCATCAGGCTTTGAAGGCCTGATAATACCATGATGTCATGCACCAGATAAATGATGGAGTTTTATCAGAGGCAGCTGGAAGGAAAGAAGAGTTTTTGAAAGAAGCTATAGTTCCATGTATTGTAGGTGACTAAGGTAACTAATGTAATAAGGAAGTTTATGATTTTAACCACGGCCATGGGGTCAGATTTGGGGAAGGGCATGGAAGTAAATTTCCTGTATTACAAGTATTTATTATTGATGGACTGCTAATGGGCATGTATCTCTGTATTACATTGATGGAGGGTGTGTGGGTGAGGAGAGAAAGCCATCCCTACATTTTTCTTCTATCCCCTTTGTTTGGAGAATTAATCAGTCACACCGTTATAATAATTAGTTTCCCACTCTTTCTCTAAGAGGAGAGAGGAAGGGCCTTTAAAGACCACCTAGTTTAACCTTATAATTTTGCAGATAAGGAAACTGAAGGCCATAGAGAAGATCTCATAGGAGTATGCTTCATTATTGGTTGTCCAGGATCAAGAGTGTTTGGCCTCCCTTTAATGTTCTTTCCATCCACATTCTAAGCATCCTTCTGTAGTTCATTTCCCTAGTTCTCCTTTCTTTTCCCACTCCATCAGTTCACACAAGTATTTCCATGTTTCTCTGACTTCCTCATATTTGTAATTTCCCATGATGCAATAATCATTTTAAATATTCAAATCATTCAATGGATCATCACTTATTAAGCTCCTACTAATCTTGGGCTCTGTCCTAGGCACACAAATGAAACACTTTGCCCATATACATACAAAATAGAAACAAGGTCATTTTTTTTCTGAGTAGAGAAGCACCAGCAATTGGGGGAAGTTTTGAGAAAAGTCTCATATAGAAAGTTGCATATGAAATGAGCTTTGAAAGAAAATAAAGTTCCCAAGAAATAGTGGTGAAGAGAGAGTGCATGCTAGGCATACATGGGGAAGAGTCATTGCAAAGGCATGGAGGTGGGAGATGAAATTTTGCGTGTGAAGAAGAGTAAGAAGCTCAGGTTGTCTGGAATTTGGTCAGCCATTTCCCAAGAAATGTTCTTGATGACACTAAGAATCTGTTATGGCTGTTTTGTTATGTAGGGATCCTTTCTGTCTTTGACTTCCTTGGGGATATGTCAAGTAGAGGGAACATTGAATCAAAGGACATGAGTCACATCATATCTTTTCTTGAATAATCACAAATTATTTTCTTGAACATTTGAACCAGTTTAGAGTGGTATCAATGCATTGTTGTGCTTTTCTTACAATAGTTTCTCAAACATTGAATATTTATATCTTTTGTCATCCCCACCAAACTGTTGTGCCTTAGACATCCAGGCAGAAACTTGAATGGTCAATTGCTGATCTATTTATCTTTGGATGTCATCTAAACTATCCCAGAGAAAAGAGGTTATACTCTATGATTAAACATTTTAGAGGAGAGTAATGTTCTTTATGGTTCTGCCTAAGGGCAGGGTCCAGGTAGGGCCAGTCAAACCTGGACATAAGGAGCAAATTGAGTATTCTTGGGCCGAGTATCAGGGGAAGTCAAATCCGAGAAAATTTTGCTTGGTATGTGGGGTGCATGGGTAGAAATATTGAATTAGTTATACAATCTCAAGGACTGGTTACCAGAGACTCAGGGAAGGAAGTAAAGAGATAGGAAGTAAGTTCTGGATCAGAAATATGAGTCAATGCCTGAAAAGCAATAGTGTTTAAAGAATGAGGACAAAGATTAGATTTAGGGTCCAGTAGATTGAGGAAGGTCCAAGTTGAACAAATGTTCAGAGGAAATCTGTCACACCCACCATCCTGTGGGCACAACATATTCCCTGCTCAGGTGTATGAGGCTAGATCCACCATCTGGCTTCCTTTTAAATGACTTTGGTCTGCTCTAAGTACAAAGCAAAAGAAAGTGCTTAACCTCACAGCTTCTGTGTTGTGTATCCTAACACCAGGCTCATGGGCTTGCCTGACTGGTTAGTAGGAAAAGTACTTCACTGGTGTTACATTACTGGGCCATCACAACATCATGTAGATCTCAAACACTAAAGTTGAGGCCTGTGACATGAGGTTTCCCCAATCTCTAGACACAATTCTTAGAGACACAGTGTGGTGTGAATGAAAAGGATATTGTTCTTGCATTTGGAGGACCCAAGATTGAATTCTTACTTCTCACTAGTTGTGTGATCTCGGCAAAGCAATTTATCTGCTTTGAGTCTCAATTTCCTCACCTAGAAAATGAAGAGTTTAGACTAGAGAATTTCTAACGTTTCCAAATTTACTAAGACCTAGAGTTGAAATGCAGTTGTGATTAGCATGCACTCATAACCTACGTATTGCCTAGGTACAAGGGATATTTTTTAAACCCTCAGGATCCTTGTCCTTAGCTCTCCAACAGGGCCTTGTCTTTCTTCATCCTCTCCACTATATATCCACTGGCTCCTGATTCTGGGCTCTTAGATTCACTCTCAGATGCTGATTGATCTGACTTTTCACTGGGGATTGGGAACAGGCTGAGCCATGACATTCATTATTCATTACGGGCCTTCCTTTAGTTAGTGAGAATAGGATTCTCCTTCTTTAGAGCAGCCCATGAGGTTGACCCATATAAAATGAGAGGGCTGAAGGCAGGCATTTACCTGCAGGCCCACCCCACTTGGTTACATTTATCTTCCTTCAATTGGGCACCTTTTAGATCCCTGTGTTTTAATTACAATGGTTGTTTCTGATTTACTTGACAGATAATAATCCATTTATATCACCCTTGTCATGTTACAATAAGAATGGGAGATGAATTGAGTTGAGTGAGGAACAGCTAAAATGATTTGTATAAGTTAGAATTTTAAGGAAAAGACATAAGAAGGAGGAAGGGGATGAAATGCTGTTTTCGAACACCAATTAAAAAAACATATACTCCAGTACTTCAGTGTTTATGACTCATTGCTGTGGGTTGCAGTTAGCCCATTGAATAGGACTAATTGTAGTCCACTACTGACTTAGCATTTGTGAATCATGTCCTTCTATACATACACCGTCCATATACTGGCCATCCCTTTATCTGCAACTTAGATTCTTCAACAGTTGTCTAGAGGACTAAGAAGTAATGTGACATACCAAAGATCACACAGCCAATATATATTGGAAGTAGGAATTGAAACCAGGTTCTCTTGGCTCTAAGGTCAGCTCTTTATCCACTATGCCGTGATGTCTCTTAATTACTTGAATATAAAGCAATTTATAAACTCTAATTCACTAAGTGAATTATTAATATTTTTTCATCATAGGACAGATGATAATTTTTGTCATTGCACGTCATAACCCTTGTGAGAGGCTAATATTGGTACCAGGAGGCCGTTGGTAATTATAGCTTCTAAAGGTCACGTGGTGAAGGAGACTTCTGGTCCTGGGCAGCATGGTGGGTATTTCACTTTGCTGAGCCTTTCTTGAGTCTGTGGGGTATTGTTGTAGTGCCTATGAAATCAGTACTACAGATAGCAACACATATTTGCAACTTAACCAGGTGGTGGCCTCCCTTTATTTGGGCTGTGGTGATGAGATGGGGAAGAGATTTTGATGGGTTCTTTCAAATGGAAGGAATGTCATAGTGATGAAGGGAAAAGAAGATGCCAATTCCAAAAAATAGTAATTGAGAAGACAATATACTAAGGGGGCTTCCTCAGAGCAGCTGAGACTCCCATTCTCACATGATAAGACATGATCTAGGTCAGAGTAGTTATTGGGGCAGGGTCCTCTTTGTCAGCTGTTCCTCATCTCTCCTTAGTGGCTCCCATATCCCTGGGTTTTTGATAATAAATTTATGCAATACATTTGGACCAAAAATGTTATTTACTCCTTTAAACATTCCCCCTGCCCTATTACTTTCTTCCTATTCTCACTTTCTGTCACCCTAATCCAGGCTTTCATTCCTGCCTACACTCTCTGCTCCATTCTGAGCAATCCCCTTACTTTCCTTTGTCCATGTCTTTACTCAAGCTGTTTTCTCCTCTTGGCACACCCTTCCAGCTTGGTCCTTTCTATTGAAATTATTCCCTTCATCCCACCCCCTTCAGGAAATGTTCTCCTAAAGTTGCAATCTCTCTTTCCACCATACAATTATAGTGCTTACTGCCTGTTACCCATTTATCTATTTAATCATAAATGGTCATTCATCATTTTGGTTGTTACTGTTCAGTCACTTTTTTAGTGTCTGTCTCTTCATGACCCCATTTGGCATTTTCTTGGCAAAGATACTAGAGTGGTTTGTCATTTCCTTCTCCAGCTCATTTTACAGATGAGGAAACTGAGGCAAACAAGGTGAAGTGACTTATCCAGAGTTACACAGCTAGTAAGTGTTGGAAGCCAGATTTGAATTCAGGAAAATGAGTCTTTTCCACTCCAGGACTGGCACCCTATCCACTGTGCCACCTACTTGCCCAAATATCATCATTATTTAACAATGGATTGAGAAAGGATGATAAAGAAGATGATGCATATGTCATCTCATTGACTAGACTATAAGCACAGAACAAGAATTGTGCCCTCCTTACAGTTATTTTTTACATCCTTAATAACTTAGTACAGCCCATTGAACATAGGAGAGATACGTTGTATGACAGTTTCACTTTGGGTTGGGTAGTTGACCAAAATGTACGGCAGAGCAAAGTAAAAAAGGGGCCAGTGAAGTTTCCATAAACGATATCTTATGTGCTTCTCTCAAATGAAGCATTTCCTCCCACCTCTAGTGACAGGATTTTTGTCATTTGTTCTCTTAAAACACTTCATATCACTTTGCATATACTTTGTTTCCACTTTCTGCATATGTGTCATACCTCTTCCTTCCAGCTTACTCCCCAGTAGAACGTAAGCTCCTTGAGGGAAGGAACTGTCAGGTTGATTTTTTGTTTTGTTTTGTTTGTACTTCTAATGGCCTGTCCAAAGTGGGCATTTACTAGTTAAACTGGACTAAGTTGAATTGATTTTTTAAAGCTTATTTGTGAGAAACAGGAGGAAATAATTAGTTATTAACAATATATGTCAAATGAATGGCAATAAGTTAAGTAGATGAGTTCAGTGAATGAATTCATCCTTGGTTACCTTTTCCTTTCTGAGCAAACAGAGTACCCCACCCTTTTTTCTTTATTTAGATCAGAAGAAATCAAACGTCTGCCTGCAAAAGGCCAAGTCACAATTCTTCACAAACATAAGTTTACTTTAAAACTTTAACAAAGAAGGCAGCAATCAACTTTCATGTCATTTGGGCTCACTGACTAATCCTCTCCTTTTCAGGAGCCATGAATTTACCTAGTAGAATAAGGCCCTCATCCCACCTAGACCATTGCAATAGGCCTTGTAACCAAACTCTTCTCTCTCATATTTAAAGGAATATTATTAATGCATAGCTCTGATCCTCTGATCACAACTTATTTTTTCTTTTCTTTTTGAACGAACATTTTTCTCCTATAACACCTCCCACCATTTTAAAAAGCAAAGAAAGAAAAAAATCCTTGTAACGAATATGCATAGTCATGAAAAGAAAATTCCCACATTGTCCATGTCCAAAAATATATATCTTATTTTCCATCTTGAATCCATCACCTCTGTGCCAGGAAGTAGATAGCATGCTACATTAACAGCCTTCTGGAATCGGGTGGTCACTTCATTGGTCAGAGTTCTTCAGCCTATCAAAGTTGTTCATAAGAATTCATTGTTCCTCAAAACCCACCTGCTACCATTTCCTTTAAAATAAAACCTAATCCCTGTAGTCTGTCATTCAAGGCCTTCAACTTTCTGGTACAAACCTACCATCCCCATACCAACTATTATCTCCCAAAATGTTCCCTCATGTCATCCAGGCTCCACTGTAATACTTTTCTCCCTTCAAGGCCCATTTCATCTATTACCTCCTCCACAAGCACATCCCCTCAACATTTTTCATTAAATATTCCCTTGTAACAAAGAGAAACAATGAAGTATGCATCACTAACCCAGCCACTGCGTCTAATAGCAACGTTCTTTACCCATAATCAGGCCCCCCTCACCCCACCTCTCTACTGAGAGGAAGGCAGTATATTTAATGATTTGTCCTCTAGAGCCGGTATTGGTCATCTGAGTTCAGTTGTCTCTTGGATTCGTTTCTATTTTTGTCATTATAGTCATTGTGCCTTATTCTCTTGGTATTGCTTTATTTGCCTTGAATCAGCTCATACAAATCTTCCCATACCATTTCTACGGCTTATGACCTATGGGACCTTGGACAAATGAATGAATTTCCACGAACTCCCCTTTCCTCATCTGTAAAATGAAGGGCATCTCAGCATCCTTCTAGTTCTAAATCTCTGTTCTTAGGTTTTTTCTGGATTCCTTATGTTTCTTATGTCTTACTGTACAGTAAAATTCCATGACATTTATATACCACAGTCCAGCCATTCCTCAAATAATGGGCATCCATTTCATACCTGCTTTCTGTGGATGTTGCTGTTGTTTTCGCTACTCTAAAAAGTGTTGCTATGAATATTTTGAAATATATGTGGCCTTACCTTCTGTCTTTGCCCTCCTTAAGGGCATAGGAGCAATCCAGTTCTCTTTTCATTCTAACTGATGATTCCATTTAGGAAATACATACTCTTCCCTCCCCACCACCCCCAAGTCCATTGCTCTTTCTGTAGAAAAGAAAATAGCCAGTATAATACAAGGCTGCTAGTGAGCTTTCACTCTCAGTTCTAGACTCAGAACTTCAAATAGAAGTGTTTGGGAGAGAGGAGTGATGTTTTCTGATCAAGGCTGCCTGTGACAGACTTACCTGCAGTATCAGTCTGGCTCCAGGACAAAGACTGGGATAGTGTGTACTTGATTCAAAGCCAGGGGGTACAAGAAGTCCCTCCTATTAATGCTGCAATAAGTATTTCTTTAAGAAGTCTTGCCTTTCAGATTTACTATAGTATACAGTTTAAGTGATGGAGGACTTGCTTTAAGCAAAACTTGCCATACTCGGCTTAATGAATGCGGAAATAAAAATACATATTCATTTTGAAATCACAAATCATAACAATTTAAGTCATCTGCTTTCTAGTCTTGGTATGTTGAGAAGGAAATATATGTGGTGATTTTTTTCTCTTGTCTTTTTGAATAGAGGCACATTTTTGTTAGGGGAGGATGCATGTCTTCATCCTACACAGTGCTGTGTTCATTTATTTCGGTGGCTTTCTCATCAGGGCTCTGGAATGGTGGTGAGTTTATCATTTGGCACATAAGGAAAGGAGCATTGCTGTGATCACAACACCACAGGAAATTAGTCTATTTTAGAAATGCTGCTTTTTCCCCCCTAAGTGCTCCAAAATGTACCAGCCTGAATGTATCATCTATGGCTGGAGCTGAAATGATAGAAAGCTCCATGTAATAAAAGTTGCCTTAATCTATCCTGGTTCTCAAACTTAGAGTCATCCTTGGCCCTTCCCATTCCCTTCAAGCTGAAATGCAATCAGATGTCAATCTTGTCACTACATCATATCTGTTGTATCTATCCCCTTTCTCCACTCAGAGCCTTCATTGTAGTTTAGACCTCCATCACCTCTTCCCTCAGTTATTACAATGAACAATTGGTCTCCCTGTCTCTAAAGCACAGATCTGACCATGTCATTCCCCTCCTCCGGGGCTGAGCTGAATGAGGCTCATCTTTCTTCTATACGGGAAATCTTTCAAATGATTTGAAGGCTGCAGTCAGGCCTTTTCTTCTCCAGGTTAATTATCCCTCATTCTTTCAATCAATACTTGCATTTCATGGTTTCAGAGCTCTCCCCAAACTTAGTCACTGTCCTCTGGATATCCTCCACATTGTCAATATTTCTCCAAAAACAGAATCCAGAGGTGAAGATTATATCCCAGCCGTGTCCTAATCAGGTCACAGTGCAATGGGAACATTCCCTCCATTGCTCAGGACGTGGTCTTTCTATTAATGCAGTCTAAGTCCCCTTTAGCTATTTTTGCTGTCATGTCACCCGTAGAACTTAACCCCGACATGAGCTGTTTGTGCTTCCCACATCCTGCACTTATGAAATTGATGTTTTTAGGTCTAAGTTCAGAACTCCATAATGATTCCTATTAATTTCTATCTTATTATATTTGGACAACTCAGTTGTATGAGATCTTTCTGGATCCCTATAGTGCGTAATACCTGGGAAAATATGCTAATTCTACTGCCCAAGGACCTGGGTTCAATTCCTGCCTATTGGGCTTAGTACCTGTGTGACCTTAGTTACTTAACTACCTTGGGCCTCAGTTTCCTCATTTTTAAACTTAAAGGATTAGATTGAATTGCCCCTAAGGTCTCTTCCAATGCTAAATCTAGAATACCACCCCAGGATATGATTTCTCTCTCTCTCCCTCTCTCTCTCTCTCTCTCTCTCTCTCTCTCTCTCTCTCTCTCTCTCCCCCCCCCCCATTAACCTACAATTTGATAAGCCTGCCATTTACTTCATCCAAGTCATTGCCAAATGGCCCAGTGAAGTGTGCAGCTGCCTCACATCATGAGAAGGCTACTTCCAGGTTAGCCCTGATCCATGATACCATGAGGCCTATGGGAACAGGACATATTTCACCATCTTGTCCTTGAAGTTATTAGAGTCATAAAATTCTCTTTCTATTTCGGTGTTGGGGAAGATCTCCAAGGCCATCAAGTTTAGCTTCCATATTTTATAGGGAAAGAAACTAAGGCCCAAAGCGAGATTAAGCAACTTGTCTATGGTAACAGAGGTGGAAGGTATCAGAGCCAGGATAAGATTCCCGGCACCGTTATTACTACTGCCTCAGAAATAAAATATCAAATTGTGTTTGCCTTTTTAAAACCCTTCTCAAGTAGATCCAACTTATCTTTCCATCCTTATTGGACCTTACCTTACCTCCCACATGCTGGGATCCAGCCAAACTGGTCACCTCTTTGTTCCTCACACACTCTGCTATAACTCACCTGTGTGTGTTTGTACCAGCCATTCCCCATGCCAGAAATGCACCCCATTATCACCTCTGCCTCATACAACCCCTCCTTTTTTCTCAAAATGTAACTCAAACCCAACTTTTTTCCAGCCTTTCCTAATTCATTTCTCCCAGGATTTATTTTGCATTTATTCTAAATATATATATATATATATATATATGTATATATATATATATACATATATATATATGCATACACACACACGCGCACACACACACACACACACACACACACACGACTCCTTCAGCAGAATGTCATTTAATTTCCTTAAGACTAAGGATTGTTTATTTTTTTTTACCTCTGTATCCCTAGTGTCTAATAGAGTACTTTGGCACACAGTAGGTCCTTACCAAATACTTATTGATTGATCACACCGATCTAATGGACCTTTCCAAATGCTCTGATAAAATTGAAGCATAGTATTCCTAAGAAATCACATTCTTCTGATCTTCCATCCAATTACTGTGTCAAAGAAGGCCTTGAAACTAGACTTGCATACTTTCTTCAGCTGACCTGTTCCACGTATCTTTCTAAGTGCTCATAAAATAGACCTTTAGTCTCTTCTCAGTCCAATGCCCCTCACCCTTGTTATGATACTCACCCAAAGAAGTGAATCTATGCCCTCCTTAGTTTTCTTTTTGCCCCACCCCCCCAGATAAATGTTTATTGTAGAAAGCAGGGGGTCAGTGAAGGTGGGGAAGAGAAATAACAATAAATTAAATATGGTCCTTACTTTCAAAGAATTTACATGACAAGTACGTGAATAACTATAATAAAACTTAAGAACAATTTATACTTAAGTGGTACAATAGATTTACCTGAAAAAGAATCGGGGTGGGGTGGGGGCTTAGTGGACTATATAAGATCAATATGAGATATAGTACCCTAAAAAGCTAATATTTCCAGGGTTAAGGAGGCCATACTGTAACTGCTGACTTCTGTCCAGATCTGACTATATCTGGAGTATTATGTTGCATTTTTGGTATCTCAATTTAGGAAGGGCATTGAAAAAGTGGGAAATATCCATAGTATATTTTCAACAGGATGGCAAAGACCTTGAGTTCAAGTCATATTAGGGTGAATTGAAGGAAGTGGAGATATTTAGACTGGAAAAACTAAGACTTGGACAGAGCTAGAATATAGTAACTGTTTTCAGATATTCAAAAGATATTTTCAACGCAATATGGATTTGATTGTTCTGCAGGACCTGAGAGGACAGAACAGAACTAGGAGAAAAGTGTCCAAGACACAAATACGGTCAATTTAGAGAGGATACAAGGGATATCTCTTTATGCTCTTTCAGGAGGTAGTAAACCCCACACCCACTGGAGGGTATCAAGGAGAGCTTGGATAAGCAATTATTGAGTGTTGTCTAGAATGGTGTGTGAGTTCTTTGGGGGGTTTGGGTTGGATTAGATGGCCTCTGAGATCCTTTCCAACTCTTAGATTCTATCATTCTACAAAAAGATCACCTTAGTCTTTCCAGCAAAATGCCTCTCAAAAACTTTAGTTCTGGAACCAATCTAGGAGGTCATAAGATCACCAATCTAGAGATGGATAGAACCTCAGAGGCCATCTAGAATAACTCATATTTTCTAGATAAGGAAACTGAGGACCAGAGAGATGAAATTACTTGCCCAAGTTCATACAGGGAGTAAGAGCACTGGGATTGTGACCCAAGTTTTTTGTAGCCAAATCCAATCACTTTCCACCAGACCACACTGCTTTCTAAAGTGATGAGATAGAAATAAACTAACAGAACTAAAACAAACATCTCAAATGATCACTTCTCAGATTGGAACCATCTTTGTTGACTTCCAACTGGAGTAGAGGCCTCTTTTCCCACTTCCCCCACACTTCAGGTGGTGTTTTCCATCACCAAGAGTTTTTGTTTTCTTTTAATTATTGTTAACTTGCTCTCAAGCTAATTTTGGTCTCAGAGAGAACAGAGCAAAATAATTTATGGGTTCATGTCCCTGTCTGTGAGATTTATTTATAACTGCTTAGGGATCATATTTTCCAGGAAGGAGGAGGAAGATTTAGCTGAAAGGGGCTGGGAGCAAACTTCAAAAGAACATTTGAAAATAGGAAGAGGATCACACGTCATCCTAATTAGCGAGGCGGGATAGTGAAAACCCTGCACTTCTGTCATGTCGCTACTGTGTAAGAGCAAACTGTGACATTACTTTAATTACAATATATTTATGAGATGAAAGGAACAGCTCTGGTGATCATTCAGGCAATGTTGCTATTTGGCCTTCCCTGCAATACTGACATTTAACCCTTGTTAGGGCAGTTACGAGAATGGTAAATTTGGTTTATTTTATTATTTTAAGGTTTATCATTGCCCCTTTTTATAACTTAGTTATTTTCACCCTACTCCTTAGCCCCATTCCAGTGAACATTTCCTTGAAACAAGGAACAACATTTAAGCAAACTTAACTGACAGTTAATGTATTTAACAGTTTGGATCACTTTCCTCATCCTTCCCCTTTACTCACTACTTCTCTATAGAGAGGAAGAGAAATTTTGTTTGTTTTCAATCATTTCTCCAGGTCTTTTTAAAAATACAATTTGTGAGTTTTATCACTTTTTGATTTTTAAAAATCCTTTACTATATTATAGTCATGGTATATATTGTTCTCTGGGTTCCCTTTTCTTCATCACGTCCTATTGGCTCATGTGTTTCTCTGAATTTCTTATATTCATTTTATCTTATTGTACAATAATATCCCATTATTTTCACATACCACCATTTGATCAGCTAGTCCCCAAACAAGGGACACATATTTTATGTCCAGTTTCTTTGCTAATACCAACAGTGCTAATGGAAATATTTTGTTATATGAAAAACCTTTCTTTCTGTCATTGACCTTCTGAAGGATTTATCCAACAGGAGGAGAACTGGGTTAAAGAGTATAAACAATTCTGTAACTTTTCTTGCACAATTTCAAATTTACTAATAAGATGATTGAACCAGTGCCAACAACATAGCAGTGTGCCTATCTTACCATAGTCCTTCCATCATTGACACAGAAATGGATTTTTGGATTTAAAAATTACAAAGGTTCCCATACCTTAAAGATTTGTGGGAGAGTTTATTCCCTCTCTTTACATTAAGATAGTTTCATTAAATACCCATATTCATAAATTCTTTAGCCATCTCTAATCTTCATAAATATTTTCCAATTCTTAAGTACAACCAAATGATATTAGACTTTCTGGACTACAAATTAAAGTATACTGTAGATAGGGGTTCTCACTTATGTACGGGTGGGACCAGATGGCTCTGAGGCCTCTTCAAACTCTGAGATTCTGTGATTCTATTAAGTGATGAGGAGGAGTAATATGATATAAGTCTGGAATGGTAGATGAGAGCCAGATTGGGGAGGGTTTTAAATGTGCCTGAAGAGCTTGTATTTTATCTGAGGAAATGGTGAGGCACTGAAGCTTTTTGAGGAGAGGAGTGACATGGTCTGAGCAAGGTTTTAAGAATATCAATGGGATGGGTCAGAGCTCTTCTATTGGTCACTCCTTGTCTGTAGACTCTGTAATTCTCTGTTCCTATGGACAATGGGGGAGTTTTATGCTGTTTTTAAAGCCAGCTACTTAGGGGTAAATTATCAGAGGATCATAATTCAGAGCAGCAAAGACCTCAGAGGTCATCTAGTGCATCCTTCTCAAGAGGTTTATATATGAGTAAACTAAAGCCAAAAGAGGTAACCATGACTTACCCAAAGTCACAAAGGCAGCAAGAGGCAGAGCTGAGATTTGAACACGTCTTCTGACTCCAAAGCTAACAATCTTTCCATTCTACTTTGTTTATCCCTGAGGTCATACAAGGCATTTTTTAACATAGTCACTCATTTACTTGTTCAAGAGGCAGTGTGGTAGAGTGGTTAGGGAACTAGACTTATAGCCAGGAAGATCTAGGTTCAAGTCTTACCTCTGGCACATCCTAGATGTATGTATGATCCTAGACAAGTCACAACTCTCTGAGATAAACGGCCAAGAAGGTGCCAATCTACATTAGTAGAAGAACTTACCTCAGCTTGAAGTTTCCTATACCAATGAAATCATAGTGTCATACCTTATCTTTATCCCTATTTACAAAGTCATTATTTAAGGGTATATGATATAGCTTCCCTCAGTGTTTATTTTTATTTAAAAAAACAATGTGTTTATTACATAATTTTTCTTTTTTATTTATTTTATTCTGAAATAAAACAAACATTTCCATAAAATACTAGAATGGGAAAAAAAGATGATTGCACATGAAACTGCAAACCTATCATGTACAATTTGCTATTCCTTTTAAATATATAAGAAAGTCATCATGTAGCATTCTTTTGTCCTTTTATTTCCTCTGTCCCTCCCTCACCCTAGAAATGGCTACCATTAAACACAAATATGTGTATATATAGATATATGTGTGTATATATGTGTGTATATGTTATATATATGTATATATATATATATGTAAAATTTTTCTATACATACTTCTGTTTATCAGTTCTTACTAGTAGTCGCACCTATTCCATTTACCCATTTGGATTGTCCCCTGATTTCCACACGTAATTGAATTCTTTGTTGATTTCTCTTTTATGAACCCCGAAGGCTGAAAGCTTTGACATTACCACCTGATGAGAGGCTTCTTGGGGACACTTGAGCATGCAGAGATGGATGTGTCTTCCATGGTAAGGTTGAAAGAGCCCTGGATCTTCAGGACCTAGATTTAAAGCTTTGTTCTGCCACTTGCTGTGGCTATGGGAAACTAGCAGCTCACTTAACCTTCCTAGGCTTCCTGTCTCCTCTAACCTCCTACAACTCAGTGATTTCCAAAGAATGCTTTTCTATCTGAAGGCTTTGTGAAGATTGGTGCTCTTGGCTTCCTTTCTCTGTTCTTGTTAACAACAAGAATTCTTCTCTTTCATACATCTGTGGTCTTTGCCTTCTCTTTCATTCAGTCCTTCAGGCTTTGTGTCATTTCCCCATACTTCTCTCAATAGGAAAGACTTTGGAATACATGAATATGTGGTTTGGACTTAATGTCATTTGACCCTTTGGTCAACAAATTTCATTCATCAACATGATCCTCAGGAGGAATTTAGGTATTTAAATGCCAATTCTATCTGATGAGAGTAAAATAAGTGACCCCCACACTGGAAGGGCCAATATTTTAGTTCAAGTTGATCATTTTACAGATGAGGGAACTAACTCCTAGGAAGGTGAATTTCAATGCCCAAATGCACTCATGTTCCCTGAACATCCTTGTGGAGGCCTCCATGTAAGTTCCATGAATAGTTCTATCAGAGGGTCACTGTTAGTGTCCTACCAGTCTGCATCCTTGTCCAGCCTTTCCCTGCCCTGACATTTACCAGGAAGTTGGCAAGATTTTGCTTTACCTATGATTGGTGATGGCTTTAGCTGCCTTATTATTCCTCTATCTGTGCCTGGCTTTCAAGAGAAGTGAACATGACCTGAGAAACTGATCAGCAGTGGGCAGAATTTCAGAGGCAAAAAGCAGTAGAAAGTGCCAAAATTCACACTTAGCTCTGCCACGTCCTGTTTCACATGGCAGGAGGGAGAGGTAAGATAGGGGTGTCACAGAATAATATTAGGACATAAGTGAAGAAATTACAGCTTTGCTTTTCAAGCTTATTCTGTTCAAGACAGTGTTCTCTGCTGGGAGGAATCATGACACGCTGAACATTTTGGTTGGTGATAGCATTTCCCAACCGTCGTGGCTCTAGACCCATTACCTAGGCCTTGGGATTCTTCTGTTGCTCCTTACTCCCCTTTGCCCCTTCCACTTCCCTTCTTTACCTCTCCAGGACTTATAGCAGAGGAGGTTTCTGAGTTTTCTGTCTCTCAGGAGAGAGCCATTATTTTTTCCAATTCCAAGTCAAAAAAATGCAACAAACTGCATTTGAGGGTGGGAGTTAGAAATTTCAAGAGACGCCTAACAAAAACTCGAGATATAATTTAACAACTGCTGCTCTACAGGGACCATTGTTGGGAATTCTGCCACAAATACAGCCAGCCAGCGTCCCAAAGATTTGAGTGACCCAATAGACAAGCATTTATTAAGTGGTTACTATGTTCCAGACACTATGGTAGGTGGTGGGGATAGAAACACATTAAATAAAATGATCTCTGTTCACAAGAAGGAGAGAGTAATTGGTCAGTTCTAAAATGGACAGAAGACTGGGCTCAGAGTCAAGAAGATCTGGGTTTAAATCCTATCTGAGGCCCTTACTAGCTGTGTAACCCTGGTCAAGCCATTTGAACTCCCGAACCTCAGTTTCCTCATCTATAAAGTGGGGAGAATAGCATCATGTCCCTCACAGGCTTGGGAGAGTCAAATGAGATCAGATTTATAAGTGTTTTGTAAATCTTAACCTATTATATTGGTACCAAGTACCATCTTCATGATATTTTTCTTATCTATGAAGGGTGCTGCAATGGACTGGAGGACTTCTAAAGTAGCTTCTGGCTGTAATTGCATGATGCTAAGATCCTTTATGGAAAAGGAAATGGTGACCACTCTAGTATCTTTGCCAAGAAAACTCCAGATGGGATCATGAAAAGTCAGACACGACTGAAATGACGGAATCAGAGCAAATGATCCTTTAAGCAATCTTAAAACACGAACTGAGGGTCTTTGTTTCGGTTGGACTGAACCTATTAGGTTCAACAGGACTTCCAGAGAAAATAGCCCTTGGGGAAAACAGTAAAATCAAATATAATATTAGAATATGGCATATACCTGATGTTTTGAATGTGGATTAACTTATAGTTAATTGCAAAGGCAGTAGTAAAATATTGAAATGAAAATTGGTTTGCTGGCCTTTCCAAAGAAATGAATACCTCCAGCATGGCCCTCGCACCCCATCAGGAGGATTTGACGTCTCCCTTCAACAGACCTGGAGTATGTATGTTAATGTGTTTGCACTGATAATTTGCACTGTTGTCAACATCTGAAATGATAGAGAATAACCGATAATCAAACTTTGTCAGGTGCCTAGTTTTCTTTGATTGCAGTGACACTTTTCAAAACTACTCATTTATCCAGACCAACAAACAGCAGCAAGGTTTGGAAGGAATTCTTCAGCCGAGGAGACACACTGTGTTCGGTTGCTGCTCTCAATGTGGTTTCTTTGTCCAAACACCTTCTGTGAGCTTCATTCCAGTAGATGTGAATCTATATTGGCATGCCACAAAGAGAGAAACTGGACATCATGAAAATATTTGAGATGGCATCTTTCCTGAAATCCTTACGAGAAGCAAATGTAATCAGCCTAGGGATTTGTGCTGAACTGGTGGTTTTCCTATGAAGATGTTTAAGGATCTAGCAATCCAAACAAAGAGGAGAGATTTTATATTTCTTCTTCACCATCATCATAATCCCCATTGCAACTGACATGGATATGGTGCTCTAGAGTTGGAAGTGTTTTGTATATAGCCCATTCAACTCTTACACTAGCCCTTCTCAGTAAACGTAGGCATTTTCAGACCCATTTTGTAGACGATGAAAATGATCTCAGAGATGTTGCTAATCAATTAAATTCTCATGAAACACCTAATAGATGCCAGACGTTGTCTTAGGCTCCTGGGATACAAAAGAGATGCTCTCCCTCCAAGAGTTTACATTCTATGAGGAGAGAAACTGTGAACATTTATGGGAAACATAGCAATCAATCAACATACAGTCGTGAAGTAAGTGCTTATCATGTGCCAGTCATTGTGCTAAATGCAAACAAAGAACAACTGCAATGCCTGTCCTCAAGGATCTGATATGTGTATGAAGGAGACAACATATAAAGATCATAACATACAAGATAACTATGGAATAGATGAGCTGTGAACTTAGAGAGAAAATAGACAGGGTATCCCAAAAGTATTAGTGCAGTTTTAAGGCTTATTAGACCTTAAAATCAACACAAGATGGGTTGTGGTAGGTGTGGGAACTAGCAGTCGGGTGCATTATAGCAGACTTCACCTAGAAGGTAGTGAGCAGCTAGGTAACCCAACGGATAGAATACCAGGACTGGAGTCAAGAAGACTCATCTCTGTCTCACTTGAATCTAATTCATGTGCAATCACCTGGATTCCATTACTATCTCTATTCCTATAAGTCCCAGATTTATTTTATCCAGCTCCAATTTCTCTTCTAACCTCCAGACTCACATATCTGACTGCCTATTGGACACCTCAAACTGGGTGTCTTGCAGATATCTTAAACTCTGTATACCCCAAATTGAACTCATTATCTCTACCATGCACCAACCCTCCCATCTTTCTAATTTTCCTATTACTGTCAAGGGTGTTACCATCTTTTCAGTCACTCAGGCTCAGAAACCAAAGTGTAATCTTTGACTGCTCACTCTCACTCTAGTGCCATATCGTGTCCTTATTACTCCCTGTACGGATTGTCTCAGTATCCCCTTAATTATCCTTACCACTCCCAGTCTATCTCCATGTTGTTCATAGTGCTGTCCTATTAATATTCCTCCTTCATAGTTCTGATCATGTGATACTACTCTCCAAAACCCCTCAGAGGCTTCTTATTTACTATGAACTAAAATCCATGCCTTTTAGTTTGGCATTCAATGCCCCCTCTCCACACTGTTTTTTAAAATCTGCTGCTACCCTGATTTT
The DNA here is from genome assembly GCF_011100635.1 of Trichosurus vulpecula. Lineage (NCBI taxonomy): Eukaryota > Metazoa > Chordata > Mammalia > Diprotodontia > Phalangeridae > Trichosurus > Trichosurus vulpecula. The sequence goes on along the minus strand of NC_050581.1, from coordinate 184,428,691 downwards.
CGTAGGCTCATACTCTCAAGCTGAAAGGAATCTCACATTCTAATCTTGTATTGATGAAAAAGCTGAGGTCCAGGGACATTAAGTGAGTTGCCAAGGTCATATAGATCATAATCAATCCATCAGAATGGACTTCTTGTCATCTGTCATTCACATGTGTGCTTCCCTGTCCCATGCTTACACTGTTGCCTATCTCTTTATCTTCATCAATTGAAATTCTGCCTATTCTTCAAGGCCCAAATCCAATGCCACCTCTTCCTAGAAGCCTTCATCTTGGCAAGATAATTGGATCTGGAGTCCTAAGACATGGCCTAGAGTGATGGGTGACTTTACCGTCTCTGGGATCTTGGACAAATTGCTTCAACTCTCTGACTCTCAGTTTCATCAGCTGTCAAAAGAATGGTTGGCCTTGATGGCCTGTAAAGTTTTAACCAATGCTTCTATGGTGAAAACAGCGAAGCCAGATAATTTAGGGTGAAAGAAAATGGGGGAAGCTCTCAGAAGACTTACAGATTCCTGGAATATTTATGGTGTTGACTAAGACTTAAAATTGGTCAGAACAAAAATAGCATGGTAGCTACCTATGGCAACCACAAAGGGCGTGCAGCATTACATCTCTCTGAAGTTGGCTCTAGCAGGAAGGAATTAATCCAATCTCTCCTGCAGTCTCCATTTATTTACTCAACAAGCTGATCTTCAGTGCTTTCTCCCTTATTTTGCTTCTCACTTCGACTTGCCAGGCTTTCATCATGCTGATACAGTTGGGTCTTTATTTTTCTCAGTTACTCCACATCACCCTTCCCTGAGGGGTCCTGATAATTTGGCACTCATCTTGAGATTCCCCATTGTGATAAGTGTGGGAACAACATTAAGGGCAGATCTTTAGGGAGACCTGAAGCCACTGTCACTTGGGAAGCTATTCTAGGCCAGCAACTCTTGCCTGACTTTGAGCAGCTGACACCTGCTGGAGGCCCAGACAGTTTAGCTGGAGAATCCTGCAACATCACCAACATTCCGAAAGAAATGTATAAATTCAAGCAATGCATAAATTCAAGAAGAAAGGGAACATCATTGGAGATCAACGGGCTCCCTAACATTGATAGAATGTAAGTTCCTTGAGAGCACTCCATGTGTGTCTTGCTATCCCTAGCACTTAGCATATAGTAGGTGCTTAATAAATGCTTGCCGATTGTTCTATTGATTGATTCATGGTGACGTGGGGCTCCACTCAGCTTAGGCCACAAGACACCTCTTTCTCTATCCCCTTTCTGCAGGCAGAGTGACAGCTTTCTCCCAATGGAAGAATGAAAAGAATGAAGAGTGACATTCAAAGCTATTCCATTTATGAGCAATTACTTAAGTATGCCAGGCATCTCCTTTTCCAGGCTGTGTAGTCCCACCACAGGAGATGGAATACTGCAAGCTTTTCCCAAATGGGTCCTCACTGTTCATACCCTTTATTTGACACTCGACATCCCTGAGTAATAAGAATAACTCATTTATATAGCACATTATTGAGTATTCTTTGAGCAGTTCAGTAAGGAAAGTATCATTATCACTATTCATAAATGAGAAATCTGTGGTTCTGAGAGTTTCTGAGTTACTCCCAAATACACAGCTACTAACTTGCAGAGCTGGGATTCCAAGCTGAGTCTTCTGCCTCAGTGTTCTTTCTAGGACACCATACTGTAACACAAGTGTGAGGTGGGGGGCAAAACTTCCTGGGTTAGGAATTGAGATCACTAGGTTCACTTATGGTATTTCTGCATTAGACTTTTCTCCCTTACACCACAACTTTCTGAACCTAGCTCAGGAAATGGCTCCCGTGCACCACAACTTTTCCTAAACTAGCTCAGGAAATAGCTTACCTCAAGTTCAGGGGTTTTGACTCCTCTCACCTTCCCCAGTTCCATACTTGTGTATTTTTGTCCTGTCACTTCCCAACTATAAAAAGCACTAGGTTCCTCCCATCTCTTTGTTACTTTTCACTATAGATCCTTCCCTTCATTATCTTTACTTTTCATGTTTATCTTTTATTTCAAAAGCCCTTCAGCTTTGTCAGTCATTGGAGGAAGAAAGATAAACACAGGGTGTAGTTGTTTAAGGAAAGGGCATGGGTGTTAAATACCATAGAGATGGAGTAGCAAAGAGTATCCCTACAGTGTTTTCCTCCCCACCCCCCTTTCCTTATACAACTAAGCCTTGAATTTATCTTTCTTCCTCCAATGACCGATAAAGGTGATGGGCTTTTGAAATAAAAGACAAACATTAAAATTAAAGAGAATAAAGGAAAAGACCTATAGTAAAATAATCCTTGTAAAAAGAAAAAAAAAACGTACACAACAACAATGGAATAGATCACACACCTGTTCACTCTAAGCCAGAATTGATAGGGAAGGTATATAGCTACTATCGCCTGGTTTAATTGCCAACTCAGCAACTTATTTCATCTGAGACTGTGCCACTAGATGACCATGATCATTTGACCCAGACCCTACATCATCTGGGCTTGTCCATGGCAGGAAGTGCCCAGAAACCCCTCTTAACTTGACTTGCTAGCTATCAGCCAAGACTCAGAGCTGAGTTTCACAATGCTACTGGAAAAGCTCCACTTTTCCCTGGGCCCAGCACTGAAGGACTGGAGTGACGGTAAATGCAATAACTGTGGCTTCAAGAGAAGTTTGCAAGATATGGAAAAAAAATCAGGTGGGGGTGAAGTAGGCTGGGAGTCCTTCTACCAGTCGCTAGTGGAAAGCCAGAAAAAGCTGAACAAACACTATTGAACCACTGATACAATGAATAAATTCCGTTCAGTCATTTCAGTTGTTTCTCATTATTCAATACCCCATTTGGGGTTGTCTTGGCAAAGATCTGAGAAGACGATCTTAAATACATGAAAAAAGTATTGTAATAAATGGAAATTTCTTTACTATGACACATATGTATTGAAAACTGAGTGATATTTATAACAGCATAATTATTAACATTTTCAGTAAGATCAAAGGTGAAGAAAGGATGTCCCTTGTCATCATTATTACTTATGGTTCTAGAAATCCTAACTATACCAATGACAAGAAAATCAAATTGGGGGCATAAGTACAGGGAAAGGAGAAGTAAAATATTCACTATATGCAAATTATATGATGGCTAACAGACATTCCAAGAAATTCAACCAAAAATTGATTGAAATAATTTCAGTCAGATAGCTGTTTAAAAAACATACTCACAAAATCATTAGCCTTTCCACATGTTACTGAGAAAAAAAGAGATGAGAGAAAAAGTAATTTCTTTCAAAATAACTAAGCAATGCATAAGAATCTGGGAGTTTACCTCCTAAGACACTTTCAGGAGTTACTGCATATAAATATGACTATAAACATATTTTATAAGGAAGGAGGAAAAATAAAGGAAAACTTCAGTAGAAAAATATTTGTTGTTTTCAGTTGGTCCAAGTCAATATGATTAATATGGTGATTCTATGGGCATTAACTTAGAAATTTAGTGGCATGACAAGCAACCAATCTATAAGCATTTATTAAGCACCTACTATGTGCCAAGAACTGGGATAAGTAGTAAGACAACAGTCAAAGAGTCCTTACTTTCAAACAAAGGAGTTTGCAATTTGGATAGGTTGCACTAAGACACACACACACACACACACACACGAAAGAGATACAACATAGATATAAGATAATTTATTGAGAAGGCACTCATAGCTGGGATGTATCAGGAAATGTCTGATGTGGAAGGTAACTTTGGATGATGTTCGTTGAAACTAGGAGTTCTAAAAGGCAGAAATGAGGAGGACTGCATTCCAGATCTGGGAACAGCCTGTGCAAAGATGGGAGTTTCATGCACAGCAAGAAGGTCAGTTTTATTAAATTTGTGGTATATGTGAAAGAGAGTAAATAAGGATGGAAAAGGAGATTAGGGAAGCTTGTGAGGGCTTCAAATGACCAACAGGGAAGTTGATCCTATTAGCAACAGGAAACAATGAGAATTTATTGATTTTGGATTTAAGAGAGTGTTCACGACATTGTTTGACCTGTCCTTCATGAGCATCACTTTGGCAACTATATAGTGATGTTTTGGTGTGAAAAACGAATCGAGGAGACCAATGAGAAGGCTATTGCAATAATCTCAGTGAGATGGGATGAGGACTCGAACTAGGATGTCTGCATGACTGGAGAGAAGAGGTTGGTTGTGAGATGGGTGGATAGAATCAACAAGATTTGACAAATGGTTGGTTAGGGGTGTGTGTGCGGAGAGTAGTGAGGGATGTTGAAGAGTGAAGGATGATGGTGCAAACTTGGGTGATGGGAAGGATAGTGGTGCCCTTTACAGAAATAGAGAGGGTTTGTAAAGGTTTGGGTTTGGGGGAAGAGGTAATGAGTTCTGGTTTTGGACATGCAAAATTTGAGGCAAAAATGTCAAATAATCAGCTAAAGTTAGCAAAAATAGTAAAAAATCAACTGGAAGAAAACAATGGCAAGAGTACCAAGGGAAATATTAAATATAATGAAAGAAATAAGGGAGGACGAGGAGCCTTACATTACCTCTTACCCAATCTCAAAATATAGGATAAAGCAGTGAGCTCCAGTGTTTAGCGCTGGTTAAAAAAGAAAAGCTGATCGTTGCTATAGCCTAGGTGAATGTGCAAGACCCACAAACAATTCAACATATAATAACCTAGAGGGTCAGAAAATACCAGGCTATAAGCTACTGTTTTATGCTAGATGGTGCTGGTGATTACTATGTTTCCACAGAAAGTTACAGATTCAAAGACAGCCATTGGAATTTGTGTTGTTTAAACACACACACACACACACACACACACACACACACACACACAGATACACACTCCCAACAAAATTCAACAAAAACCCTTCCCTTTTCTCAAAACTAAGATATCAGGTAAACCCAAAGACACATACTAAAACAAAGTTTTCATCTCACAGAAAACTGGTTTCTAGCATGAACAACACACAGCATTCTTAAATGGAAAAAAAAAAACATTCTATAGGCCAATGGCAAAATAGTCCCTCTAGGGTCCAATGAGGAAACAGAGGGAACCCCACTGTGCCCAAAGGAGTCATTCTTCAGAACTGGAAGCTGTCACTTCCTCTTTTCAGATCTCTTCAGGTCTCTTTGCAGGAATTTGGGGAAAACTGTGATCTATCTGTGAAAATACAAAAGGGGTTCCCTTAACTCTGAAAGTTCAGATCACCTGGATTAGAAGTGACTCCTTATTAATGGAGAACTGCTGGGAAACCTGGAAAATAGTTTGGCAGAAATTAGACTTAGATCAACATCTTATGTTGAATGACACAATAAGTTCCAAATGGGGGTGGGGAGAGAGAGAGACACAGAGAGAGAGAGACAGAGACAGAGAGATACAGAGAGACAGAGAGAGACAGAGAGGGAGGGAGGAAGGGAAAGAGGGACAGAGACAGAGACAGATACAGAGAGACAGAGAGCGACACAGAGACAGAGAGGCAGAGAGACACAGAGAGAGAGACAGAGAGACACAGAGAGACAGAGAGAGACAGAGATGCAGAGAGAGACAGAGAGAGACAGAGAGGGAGGGAGGAAGGGAGAGACAGAGACAGAGACAGATACAGAGAGACAGAGAGCAACACAGAGACAGAGAGAGAGATAGAGAGAGACACAGAGACAGAGAGAGACACAGAGACAGAGAGACAGAGATGCAGAGAGACAACAGAGAGAGACAGAGAGGGAGGGAGGGGGAGAGAGAGACAGAGACATGAAGAAAATATGAAAGATGAGTACATAATCTAAATATTCAGATCGCATTATAAGGACAATGTAGAAATGTATCTTATGTAATTGTGATTAGGGAGAATTAAAAAGGGACAGAAAGGATCATAAAAGGTAAAAGAATATGTTATTTTTTTTAAAAAAAGCTTTTATTAAGGCAAAATCATTGCAGTTAAAACATGAAGAGAACCTGCTGATTGCTAAAAACAAACAAAAACAACCAAAAAACTTCATGGCAACTATCTTGACAAAATTTTGACATCCAAGATTACACAAGGAAGTGATACAAATATACAAGAATGAGTTATTCCAGAATACATATGATCAAAGGACATGGAAGCTTTCAAAAGAAGAAATTAAAACTAAGTGCAATCTTATGAATGTTTCCAATCACTAATACCAAGAGAAATGAAAATTAAAACACCTATGAGGTTTTACTTCCTAGCCATCCATTTGGCCAAAAATATAGTAAATCATGGAGGGATTATGGGAGGGTAGACACATTACTGAACTGTTGGTGATGATATGAACCTGTCTAACCAATACTGGAAAATAGGATGGAATTATATCAGAAAAAATCAATAAACTCTATATACCTTTTGACCCCATGATGCTTCTACTAAGCATATATTCTAAGGTAGTCAAAGACAGGTGGAAAGATCCCAGATAAATCAGCACTTTTGTGGTAGCAAAGAACTAGAGATAAGGCAGGTACTGATTGGTTTGGAGAATGAATAAACAAATTGTGATGTTAATTTTGTGGAATATTATTAATCTATAAGAAACAATAAACAACGAAAAATTTAGATTAGCTTGAGAAGACTCAAACTGAAACAGAGTGAAGAAAGGAGACCTAGGAGAACAATTCACAGAATAAGGAAAAGTAACAAGCATTTATTCAGCACTTGCTAAGTGTCAGGCATTGTTCTGAATGATTTACATGTATTATATCATTTGATCCACAATCACAATAATAAAAATAAAAGTGACATTGAACACCTTGAGAACTATGGTCAGCTCCATGACCCATCATGGCTTCAGAAGACAGACAGTGAAGCATGTCTTCCACCGCTTGGCATTGAGTTCGTGGACCACATGTGCAGAATGTAGCATTTGTTATCTAACATGAGCAATGTGATGACTGATTTTGTTTAACTGTGTGCTGTTGCAAGGGAGGGTTCTATTGGAGATGAAAGGAATCACTGAACAGTGATGGAAAAGCTAAAAAGCATTAATAAAGCATTAAAAATACAAAATTAAGCAGCTGGGACTATATGGGCCCTTATGAGAATCTATTCTCTTATTGTCCTTGCTCCAGGAGAATGTAAACTTTTGATGAAAATGGCTTTTATTTTCCTCTTTTTGTCTCCAATATTTCACGTAATGCCTGATACATAGTAGGTGCTTAATAAATGCTTGCAGACTTGAAATGAATTGCACTTACAAATAAAGTAAATGGTAAATTTTTTAGTCAAGATGCTTTTGAGGGGCGTAGGGAACCAGGGCAGGAAATAATTGTCGAGCAATTATTTTTTTAAATTGGAAAATCATTTTGAAGGATCAGTTAAATTAGCCACATTTTTGTAAGTATCCAGATTGATATTTATAAAGTTGAAACCCAGACTCCACAGCCTTGAAAATTTACTCTTCATTATCATATTTACTCACAGAATTCTGTGCCCCCATGTACTTTCTCTTTTCTCATTTTAAAATTCAAGCCTGGCAAAATTATCCTTTGATTTTGTTTCGTTTTCCTAAAAAACAATTCTTCATATGTCAAGATGAAAAACATGTCTATCCATCAATTAAGAAAAACTTATTCATTGTCTTCCATATGCCAAACACTGTGTCACAAACATGAAGATCAAATAGTTTTTGTTCTCAAAGAGATCACATTTCATTAGGGTAGACAACATATAAAGGGACATACAAAATGTCCTTTGGCTGGAAAGAATCTTCATGTAGAAAGTGTTTGTTGGTTGAGCTGGGAGGTAAGAAGGAGCATTCCAGGCATAAGGCACAGCCAAAGTAAAGGTGTAACAGTGGGAAAAGCAGTATTTTCTACAAGCAACAATAACAAAGCCAGTGGATCATAGAGTTACACGAAGGGGAATGATGCATCATCAGGTTGGGAAAATCAGTTGGTGCTAGGTTGTAAGGAGTTTTATATATCAAACATAAAAGTTTATATCTGAAATAATCAGTGCAAAGATCATTCACTGGTATACCTCAAGAGTCTCCAAAATGCCTATGTGAAGAAAACTTTCTGCCCATAAGGATGGTCAGCTGATGGGCAATGGTGCATTAGATCTGTGTTTTGGGCAGTTTTGTGATTTATCTGCAGTGTTCAGATTTGCACCCCTGACCTGAAAGAAGCTGAAGGTCAGAGTCCCCTGCTTCAGCGAGCCCCTCTCTCTACTGAGGCTGCTTTCTCAATGCTGGAGGGTTGACTAGGAACATTTACATCTATCTGTTCCATTTTTATTTCCTTCATTTGCTCTCTCCTCTGCAGCCCCACTTAGCTTTTCTTAATATCATTTCCTTTGTAGCTTCTCCACACCATATTTAACATACTGAGTAGCTTTCCTCTGTTAACCAAGAAGGGAAATAAATGTATGACTTAATTTACGAGGATATTATAATGGAAGAGAGTGTCCCTTTGCTTGAAGTGGATTCTTGAGTACTACCTTGCTCTGTAATCTAATTGGATTGGATTGTGACAACTGCTGACGTTGTTAGGGTTAATGACCCAATGATTTACAAGACAAGCCACATTTACTGGCAAATGTATTTTAGTAATTGTTCTACTGAGCAATGAGAAGAACAGTTTTCACATTGATTCACGAAGTCCTAAGGTAAAGACTGCCGGCTGAATGTAATGGTGGCTGACCCTCACGATCATGTGAGAGAATTTTTGGAGCTCCACTAGAGATGTTGATGGTGGTAGTGCTAGTGATGATAATTAATGATGATTTATATTTATATAGAACTTTAAGGTTCACAACATACTTCTCATTCATGACTTTATTTGTTTCTTGCAGCATCCCCGTATGGCATTTAATACAGGTATTGTCATCCTATTTTATAGAAGAGGAAACTGAGGCACAGAGAAGTTGTGACTTGCCCAGGGGTCACATAGCTAGTGAATATCAGAATTGGGATTGAAGCCGGGTCTGTATGATTCTAAGTCCAGCAGCCTATCCTCTCTTCCCCACAGTTTTTAATTCAACTACATTCTTGGGACCAAAAATCTCTTGTTGCTTTGGTCCATGGTGTCCAATGAGTCCTCATAGTATTATAAGTTGTAGAAGGAAATATGTTTTGAAGGGGGAAATGGCTTGGAAGTGCTGCAGGTGGCAGGATTAAGCAAAACAAAGATGGCAGCTGTATGACCCTGGCCAAGTCACTTAATTTCTCTCAGCCTTATAATAGCATAAAATTTGTAAAATGCTTTGTAACTGCTATATGAATCATCACTATCATCATTATTACTACTGTTAATAACAAGAAAGATCATAGATTCATAGATTGAGAGTTAGAATGGACATCAAGGACCATTGTATCACATCCCCTCGTTTACAGATGAAACAATTGAGGCTGACAGAGATTAAGTGACTTGCCCATGGTCACGTATATTCAGAAAGGATAAGAGATCTGCTCTGAACCCAAGACTCCCTAACTTCAAGCTCCCCATTTTAGTCACTGAGGGACATAAGTTTTGGCCATTTCAAAATGAGAGATGGTGAGGACGTTATGATGGGAAGAAGACTCCTACTATGGTAGTTTGATTTTACTCTTTGAGCTCCTTGAAGGCAGTGCCAGTTGTTTTTTGCTTTCGTGAAACCTTGCAGAATGCCTTGCTCAAAGACTAGGAGATACCTAGTGTGTGTTGAAATGAGCTCTAATCTTAACCATATTATAATTGGCTTTATGTTACTTGGTGTGAAACTGTAAACACTTCTTCAGTGAATAACTTTCCAGAAGAACCATAACCAGGTATATTTTCTCTTGGGACAAATTTTTTAAAAGTATATTTGTGCAGCAGAGCAGAAGACAATCCATCCATGGGTGCAGGAAAGAGGTGGTCCCTAGCCTCTGCCTGTGGTCCACAGTGAGTCCACAAAGTAAGATGTGGATGTGGCAGCCAAGGCAGAGAAATTTTCCTGAAAAAAAGGAAGAATTTCTTCCACCCCCAGCCTAGAGATGAGGGATGCACCCCTTGGATGTCGGATCTCAGGGGTTCTATTTGCTTCATGGTAGTTATAGCTTTACCTTTCTAGGTTACTGAATTTGACTTTTTGAAGCTAGAGTTTCAATATGGATTGTACATCATCAGAAATGTCTTTGTGGTAATTTGGCCACTTCAAATTATTGCCCAAGAAAAGTCTGTTATTTCATCTGTAGATGTATCTCAAAGGCAAACATTGTGGTACAATGGAAATGGCAAAGGAGGAATCAGATGACCTGGGTTCAAATCCAAGCTCTGCCATTTACTACCCATGTGACCTTGGGTAACACCTAGCTTTTATAGGCCTCAGTTCCTTCATCATCATGGGTTCAGACTGGATGATCTTAAGGTCTCTTACAGCTCTACATCTATGAGTCTATGAAAATATTGACAGGGAATTTCATTTTGTCTGAAAGCTTGAGACCTTGTTCAAAGGCTTCTCCTTTTCTGTCATGTTAACTATAGTTAGCAAAAGGGAACAACCAAAGCCATATTAGAGAGGAAGAGCATGAACAACTGAGCTACTGAGAATAGTTGGACAGATTCCTATCACCACCAACAATTCATGAGAGTGCCCACTCTAAAGATGGGTAGAAGGTAAAACCTCTCAGGTGTCTTAATTTTAATTCATCTTATTAATGATTGGGATCTCTTTCATTGGGCTGTCTTTAGTTTTAATTTCTTCTTTTGAAAATTTCCTGCTCATGCCCTTTGGACAAATGTATTCAGGAATGGCAAATTCAATAAACCATCATGGTACCACTCCCAAAATGTTTGTTCCCTCCTTCTTATCTCTGGTCTTACTCCCAGCTGTGTTCATGGGCCTATGAGATCATAGATTTGGAACTGAAAGGGACACTAGGGTCATCTAGTCTAACTCCCTTTTTTACAGATGAGGAAACTGAGGCTCATAGAGGGTATGTGACTTGCCCAGGATCAGCTAGCTAATAAGCATCAGAGTTGCCACCTTTTAAGGGTTTGCTTATTTGTCTTAGACATTGTTGATTGAAAGTAAAAGTATCTGCTGAGTTGGTTCAACATCCAGAATTCCTTCATCCTGTTTATGGGATTATTATTTATACCTTGTGCAGGGAATACGACTCAGAGAGCCCAGTGGATGTTTGAATCCCACTGGAAGGAGAAGACTGACAGTTCAGTGAATACAAAGGCAGCGCCGCCAGCCTTCTTCTCTCTACCAGCAGACTGACAGGTATGCTGAGAGCAGTGTTGGCACTTGGTTGTACAGCCACAGATGTCCTTTCATACAAGAATGTCTTCCATCCATCAGTGAGCTTGCAGAATAATAGACAAGGACAGAGAGTTCAGAAATCTCCATGGGAAACAGCCAAATGATGGAGTTGGAAATTAATGAATTTGAAAAAAAATCTGTCTTGAAACACAATTATTAATCTGGAGTAATTCATGTAGCAGACAGTCTTTGACAGAAAGGGAACTGGATTTGAGACAGAAGATCTTTGGCCAAGTCTGTGATCTGCCACTTAATACCTGTTGGATCTTGGAGGGGGAGGGCAAAGGGGAATGGGAAGGAATAAGCATTTACATAGTACCTACTATGTGCCAAGAACTGTGCCGCTAAGTGCTTTGACAAATATTATCTCATTTGATCCTCAAAACAATCCTACAAGGTAGATGCAATTATCACTCTTATGTACTGAGGCAAAGCACTTTCTTAGAATCACATAAGTAGTAAGTTTATGAGGTTGGATTTCAATTCAGGTCTTGCCTCTAGGCCCAGGATTCTTCTTAACTTCATACTGAAAGGTCAGTTAGTACAATCTTCTCATTACTTTGAGCAAACTCAAAGAGTTTACCTCAAAGAGGGGCTATTTGAGTTGTCCAATGTCACACAAGTAGCCATAGTAAGTAGTAAAGGTAAGATCTGAATCTAGGTCTTCTGAGTGGAGATCCAGTACTCTTTGGTAGCTGAAGAAGATCGTTTGGAAGGAATTCTTTTTGCATTTGGTATGTTGGGTGCCTGAATGCTGGACTGTCCTATCGCACAGAGTGGAGTAATTGTACTTAAGAACAAGAGGTGAGAATCATAGTTTCTTCCAGGCCAGTTTGTCTGGGAGGGTTGTGAACAGGAGTTCATTATATCACCTACAAATTTCCTGTGATAATTACCTTAGTCACGTCCACATGATATGACTCAAAGTACAAGGTCCATCTGTGAATGACCCAGAACATTTTACAATTTCACAGCTTCTTCAGAATACAGCATCCCCTCTCAGACCCTGGCCTTGCACTGCTTCCAATAGCTATTCATTTGGTATGACTCTCATTCTATCTCCGAATCTGGGTAGAAACTAATACCTTACACTTCATTAGGATATCCCTGCCCTGTCACTGAGAAAAAGGCCATTGGGTGGCCATGCATGGCATATGGGCAATGCAGGACTTTCAACATAATCCTGTTTTGGTCCTTGGATTTTGATGGAGGATCCAACAAAGACCTATACCAAGGCCTCATCATTGTGTCTGAGTGGTCCTTGGTTTTTCAAGACTATTTCAATTGAGTATAAGTGCCAACAGGTATTAGGTGAAAAGGCTTTCTTTAATAGACTTGTATATTTGTCATCATAGCTAAATTAGGAGAAGTTTGGAAGTGGCAACATTTTTAATCCACAGCAAATAATAATTTAAGTCATGGACTAACATGATCAGAATTATACATAAGGAAAATTAATTTGTTAGTAGAACCAAACTAGGGCAGCTAGGTGGTGAAAAGGATTGAGTTTCAGGCCTGGAGTCAGGAAGACCTGAGTTCACATCTGGCCTCAGATACTAGCTGTGTAATCCTGGGAAAGTCACTTAACCCCCATTTGCCTCAGTTTTATCATCTGTAAAATGATCTGGAGAAGGAAATGCCAGACCACTACAGCGTCTTTGCCAAGAAAACCCCAAATGGGGTCACAGTCATACACCACTGAAACAATCCAACAGCACCAAATATCAAACTGTTATCAACCCTATGAAAGAATACTCCAAATAACTAACAGTGAAGAGGAGTGCACATCAAAATACTCCTGAGGCCTCACCTTACACCCAGCAAGTTGACAAAGATGACAAGAAAATGGGCATCTTTTCCCACACCACATTCCACAGAGGAGGAGGTTTAGTCTTAGAACCTACAAATGATGGATTAAAATTATAAAGTAAGAGCTCGACTAGATGTCAAGGTCCTTGACTCCTCATTCATGGCTTGTCTAATTATGCTGTCATCTCTTTAAGTTCTAATATCATGTCTACACCATCTTCATCATCTTCGTCAACAATATATATTCACCAGGGCCCTGAGTCATGCAGAGGACTCTGTTTGTGATTCTTGCAAATGATTAACGAGCATGCATTAAGCACATAATATGAAGCCCATCGTGTCCCACGTACATTGTAGATACAAAGACAAAAATGAAACAATACGTGTCCTCAAATAACTTCCATTCTATAAGATGGACATGTTAAATATATATGTATATATATATGTGAAATAATTCAAATGAATATAATGAATTGGAAGGCTATTAGTTGGGAGTACCATTGAGTACGTCATCAAAAAAGACTTCACAAGAAAAGGACCACTTGAACTGAACCCAGAAGGAAGCTAGAGATCTTAAAAAGGGGAAGTCAGCTGTCTAGTTGCCTGGTGGTCTGGTGTAAGTCTGAAACATTCTCCCTCTTCTGTCCTGAGAAAGGCCCATTGCTTAGCACTGGGCCTGGCATACAGTAAATACCTAATACATGCTTGTTGACTTGACTTAAAGCTGAGGGCAGCCTAGCTATCTGCAGTGGTCCATCAGAAAATGACTGCCTTGTCACAACCTCTAGTTATTAAGTGATCAGAACTAGAGGATCAGATAAAACTCCTGAAATCTACAAATAGGAAAGGAATAAAAATGATTGAAAGGAAAGAAGTTTCTGCTTCAAAGCATCCAGATAGAGCTGAAGGGCACGAATCTCATGGAGAGGAAGAGTTCTAGGCAGAGATCAAGTTTTATGACAAGGCTTAATATTTGGAAGCTTTTCTACAATGAGGACTCTCGGGCTGAGGAGAGGGTTCCCAAGGGTCTCTTAGGCTGAGGAGAGGGCTCCCAAGGGTCTCTTAGACTGATGTTCAGGTCCTTTAAAACTAGACTGAGCAAAGCAATTGACAAAAAGCTTGCAAGGAGCCCTCCACCTGCCATCTTATACAACGGATAAGAGAGCCTCGGAGGCTTTTGCCGTCTGGGTGCCTCAGATCTTCCAATTCATTTTATAACATGACTGGGAATTGAACATGAACCTGAGGGTTTAATTAGAGGTATTTTTCAGATAAAGGGAACTTTGAAAAGTGATTATTTCTAAAACTGGCTATACAGTATTTTTTTAAAGTGAGTAAAAATATATTAAGATGGAAGGAGATCATCCATTCTTAAACAAACAAACAAACTTGGAAACAAAGTGGACCTTTGAATTTCAACAGTGATGAGCAGTTACTATCCATAACTTCTTGTTCTAATTTATTTTTACATGACACTTGAATAATCATGCCTATCTGGATTTCCTGAAGTCCGGGGCTATTTAAGCTTGCTTTTGTATCTCCATTGCTTTGTATAGTGCCTGGGACATGGGTTCTAATTAATATTTGATGATTGGTTAGCTATTTTTCTCCCTTTAACCAGAATTATCCTTTTAGGATAGATAGAGCTCTCAAGGGCTGGAAGTCCTAGGTTCAAACCCCATCCCAGACTTACTAATTAATGTAAACCTGATCATATCCTCAGTTTCCTCATCTGTAAAACGGGATAGATTACTATTACACCTGGCCCACAAGCTTGTTGGGGGGCTCGAATGTGTCAGTTGATAAGCCCAAAGTGCTATAACAATGTGTGGTACCCAGTCTTGTTTTACTTGTCTCTCTCCTCCACGGTCAGCTTTTTAACAGCCTCCCAAGCTGCCTGGCCACCTGGCCCAGAGACCGCCTCCATGCACTGGAGGTGTCAACCCTTCCATCTCGAGAATTTTTCAGTGGTAGTAGCACCATTTGTGCATGATGAAGCCACTTCTTCACTGCTGTGGTTTCAACTTTTCTTCATTCATTCATTTATTCATTCTTCCAACTCCCTTAAGTTCTGCATTGCACCTGCACCCTCCTTCCTTGTTCTGGAACCATAATCAAGTTAATGCTGACATTGCCATTGGAAGGGAGGTTTCCTTATATTCTCATATAGCTTCCTTCATCATCCTTGGAAATTTCTAAACTGAAACATCCCTCCCCGGCCACCACTCTTCTATATGTATTGACCCAATTCTAATTAAGTGCCTTGAGGAAAGGGACAATCTTTATTTTTTGTATTTCTATGCCTACAGATTAGCACAGTGCTTGGCACATAGTGAGCACTTAATAAATGTCTTCACCCACCATTCTTTTCTCCCTCCCTCACTTCCTCCTTACCTCCCTTATTTTCTTCTTGCCTCCTTTCCTTCCTCCACTTATCTCTTTCCTCCTTTCTTTAATCTCTCCCTCCCTCTCTTCCTCCTTCCTTTCTTTCTTCCCTCCTTCCATGCCTTTCTCCCTTCTTTCCAAACATGAAAATCGGACTCCCAGTATCATACCCCAAGTCTGATTGACCTCCCTATTCATTCCACTGCCAATCTGAAAAACAAACACAGATGTTTAGGAGAAACAGTGGACATTAGTTTATATTAGATTAATGTTCATGTGTTTCCTCCCTCACAAACGACCACCCATGAGATGCCTTTTAGAGCACTTTGATTACTGTGGCTTCTATTTTTTGATGTGAGTTTTTACATTCCTGGTGATAGCTACAACTTAAAAACACACCTCATCATTCTGATTGGAATTGTTGCGTTTTGCTAAGAGATGATCATGCACCTGATTTCTTATTTTAAGAATAATAATAATAGTAGATATTTACACAGAACTTTAAGATCTGTTGAGCTCTTACGTGTATTATCTCATTTGAACCCCCCCAAAACACTCAAAGGTAGGTCATGGAAGTATCATTAGCTGTGACTTGCCTATGGTCACAAAGCTAATATCAGAGATAGGATTTGAACACAGATCTGTCTCCCTGGTTCAGCGTTCTCTCCTTGTTGCAACAATCAGCTAGCAGCTGCTGTAGGGGTGTAAGACCTGCCAACAACCAGCACACAGAAAGCTGCCAACACAGGTTCTTTGATCTGCTTTCCTAAAGAAAGTAACGTTAAGGGGTTAACAATCTCAGTTTAATTGAACATACAAATATCACTCACTTAGTTCAGGGGAAAAAGCCAGCACCCTGAACTTCAGAACAAATACAAACAAACTACAAACATACCTTTATAAACACACCAAATACAATTCATAGTTATCAAGAAACCATTAACATCTGAGTTCAGCTGGGAGGCTCTTAAAGGGGCTGCCCAGAGTCCCATGCCTCCAGGAGTGAGAGCCTCTAAGGGAACACCAACCTCTGGGTTTATATATCTTGTTCAGGGTCAAAGGTGAGTCACACATGTGGCTTACCCACATGACCTAAAAGTGTCGCAAAAATGTGACTAAAACCTGACGTGGTCTAAAAGCCTCTGATGTCACAAACACATCACTCAAACCCATGTAAACTAGGCTTTCCCTTGAGGCAAGGAGGTCATCAAGGACTGCTAGTTTAATAAAGGAAACAAAGACTAAACTCTTCAAGGGCACTTGATTGAATGAGTGCTAATAGCCCATCTTGATTGCCACAATGTCCTATTGGGTTTTAGAGTTAGGAAGATCTGTCAAGACCTTCAAGACCTTGTCCCTGACACTCAGTGTGACCCTTGGCAAATGACTTCTCTGAGCCTCAGTTTCCTCAGATTGTAAAATGGGATCACAATAGCCTAAATCTCACCGGGTTATAGTGAGAACGAAATGATATAATGTATATAAAGCATTTAGAAAAAAAACAATAAAGTATTATATTAACACCAGTTAATGTCCCAAAACAACCTTTCAAGTCTTTCTCCCTTTGTTCTCTCACTGAATTTAGCACTAGAGCATCACAGGTTTAGTGCAGTGACCCTGAAGGTCATCTCATATCACTTAATAGATGAGATCATAGAGGCTGAGAGCTCATGTGACTTGAAGTCTCACAGAAATTACTACAACTCATGGAGTAGTGGAATAGGACCCAAACAAATCCAGGGAAAAGAGCACAGGAGTTTGATTCCATATCTGCTACAGATATTATTTTGGTGACCGCTCTGGGTTTCTCCATCTGTAAAATGAGGGTTAAAAATGGCTGATCTGAAGTAGAAATGCGAAATATTATTCACATGAATATATTCATTAATTTCAATTTCTGAGTGTTCTCTTGTATGCACGGTATTCTTCGATGGTATATATATAGATGATACATATATATCATCTATATATATATATATATATGATACATATATATCATCTATATATATATATATATTTATATATATATATATATATGTATATAGTACTTATATTCTACCGGGGGAAGGTGGGACATAAGCTGTACACATTTAAGTAATTACAAAATGATTTCAAGGACAGGGTGTTAATAAGCCTCTCTCTCTCTCACCCTCTCTTTCTCTCTCCCCATCTCCCTCCCTCTCTCTCTCTCTGTCTCCGTCTCTCTCTCTGTCTCTCTCTGTCTCTGTCTCTCTGTCTCTCTCTGTCTCTGTCTCTGTCTGTCTGTCTCTCTCTGTCTGTCTCTGTCTCTGTCTCTGTCTGTCTCTCTCTCTCTCTCTCTCCTTGGGAGATCAGGAAAGGCCTTGAGCAGGAGGTGGTACCTGAGCTGTGTTTTGAAAGGGAGAAAGCATACTGACTGTGGTCAAAGGTTTTTGTTGTTGAGACATTTTGGTCGTCTCCAGCTCTCTGGGATCCCATTTAGGGTTTTCTTGGCCAAGACACCAAAGTGATTTGCCATTTCCTTCTCTAGCTCATTTTACAGATGAGGAACTGAGGCAACCAGGGTTGAGTGACCTGTCCAGGGTCACATGCCTAGTAAGTGTCTGATATTGGATTTGAACTCATGAAGATGAGTCTTGCCGATTTCAAACCCAGTGCTCTATCCCCTATACCACCAAGCTGCCCATATTTGGTCAAACGATCTGGATTCGAATTCCAGCTCTTCTAGGCACTCTCTGAATGATTTTGGACAACTTGATTTCATTTCTTTGGACTTCAATTTCCTCATCTGCAAAATGAGGGAGCTGGATTAGATGACCTCCAACAACCCTTCAGTTGGAGATCAAGGATAGTATGAAAATAGGAAACTCTCCAAGCCTCAGTTTCTCATTTTTAAAATAAGGGGACTGGATCAGATTATATCTGAAGCCCCTTTTAGGTTTTAATTCTCAATGTAGGAGCCTTGGGAAGTGTCCCAAAAGTCATAGTGCAGTATAAAGCTTAAAGCTTAAGCTTAACACTGCACTAAAACTTTTGAGATGCCCCAGGTATCAGGAAGGAATAATGGTGGTGCTGTGAAGTTATCACTAATATCCAAGATCTGTTGTTAAATCTGATAATGTCAACTGTCACGGCACCTATCTGCTTATACAGGCAATCATCACCTGTCCCCTAGATCACTGCAATAGCCTTCTGATTGGTCCCCTGCCTTCAAGACTCTCATCTCCCTAATACATCACCCACTCACCTGCCAGAGTGGTGTTCCTAAAATACAAGTATGATCATGACATCCCCCACTCCACATTCAGGAAACTCCAGTGCCTCTCATTTAGTTCCAGGGTCCAATATGATGTGTAAAGTCCCCCAAACCCTCCCACTTCCAAACTTTCCTATTATTCTCAAAGGCCCTGTCATCCTCCTAGTCACCTAGTTTTGCAACTTTGGCATCATCTTGGACTCCTCCCTCTCTGTTAACCCCCCATATCTAATCTGTTGCCAAGGCCTGTTGATTTTACCTTTGCAACATCTCTTGAATATCCCTTCTTTCCTCTGACACTGCTACTACCCTAGTGCAGACCCTCATTACCTCTGGACTACTGCACTAACTACTGGGGGGGAGGGGGTCTGCCTGCCTCAAATCTCTCCCCACTCCACTCTGTCCCTCATTCAGCCACTAAAGTGGCTTTCCTAAAACACAGGTGTGCTTGTGTCACTCGTGTCACTCCCCAACTCAAGAAAGTCAAATGTGGCTCCTTGTCACCGCTGGGATCAAGTACAAAACTCTCTGTTTGGCCTTCAACACCTAGCCCCCTTCTGGGGGGGCCTTTTCAGTCTGCTTGTACTCTACACCCCTCAATGGACTCTTTGATACAGTGACAGTGGTCTCCTGGATGTTCCATGAACAAGCTCCTTCATCTCTTGGCTCTGGGCATTTTCTCTGGCTGTGGCCCATGCTTTGGAAGTGCTCTCTCATCTTCATGTCCTGACTTCCTTCAACTAAACTATTGCTTCCTCCCTTCTGTAAGAAGGCTTTTCCAATCCCTCTTCGTTCTAATGCCCCCCCAACTGTAAATAGTTTACTTTTTATCCACAATATACCTTGTTTGTATGTATTTGTACACATTTATACATGTTTGTACATATTTGAGCTCCTCCATGACAGGGACTGGGTTTTACTTCTCTTGGCATCTGTAGCACTCAGCACAGTCCTTGATACACAGTAGAGACTTAATAAATGTTTATTGACTGACTGTTTGGCTTTTAAAGCCCTTCCTAACTTGGTCCCTTCCAACCTTTCCAACTTCCTTACATTTTACTCTCCTCTTGGTATGCTGTGATCCAGAGAAACTTGCCTCTTCCTCACACAACACTCCATCTCCTGACTCCAGATATTTGTGCTGGCTGTCCTCCTTGCCTGGACTGCTGTTCCTCCTCACCTCTGCCTCCTAGCTTCCATTGAACCTCAGCTCAAATCCTGCCTTCTGTTGGAGACCTTTCTCTCTCACCTTCTCAATTCTTCTATTCATCACCTTCTATTTACACTGTATATGTATAATATTGTAGGTCTATAATCGTTTGTTTGTTGGTTCCCTCATTCAAATCTAGGCAGGCACATTGCCTTTTTTCTTATCCCTAACCCTTTGGCACAGTGCCTGGCATAGAGCAAGCCTTAGCTAGTGCCTGACTGACTCACAGGGGACTCACGTCCCCTAGTACTCTCTGAAAATGTACCAGATAACCTTGCTTCTGGTTTCCTGTGTTTGGATAAGAAGGCTCCAGGGCAAGCAGAAACATCACAGGTGTTCCTACATGTGAAGGTAAAAGGTAATTTTGTTTGTGAACACTAGCAGCAGCTCCATTCTGCCTGCCATGCATCACCCCCCACCCCAGCCCTACCAAAACACAACAGATATAGAATCATAGGAAGCTCTCTGGAGAGCCCCCATTCCTCCAGTCTTTTTGTCATTCACCAGCTCACTTTGCTAGAACTAGCAAAACTTATGCATGAATTCTGCAGGTGTGAGGCCACCCTGGAGGAAGTGTGAAGTCCCATGAAGCCTAAGTAAAAGCTGTTCTGGCCAGGCTACCTGGGGCTGAGATTAATGGGTGTCCTAGGGCCTTGGCAACTTTGTGGAATGAACCAGGTTGTTTATATCAGATGTCTGATGGATTAGTATTTTAATATTCCATCAAACTTCATATCTCCCCCCCCCAACAGTTTGGATACTCAATTAACCATCAAGCATTTATTAAGCACCCACTATATGCCAAGCACCCTGCTAAGCACTGGAGATACAAAGAAAGGCAAAGATAGTCCCTACTTTCAAGGAGCTCAGAGTCTAATCAGGAAACAACATTAAAACCCCCAGGGACAAATATTGAATTCTGCTCTCCTTGTGATCAACAGGGCACATTTAGGTAGAATTAATGCCATGTGCAAATTGGATAATTTGTCCATATAGCTATTGCTCCTGTGAGCCTGCCTTCATTCACTTCATACTCAGATCCCTTAAACTGACTGATCATGGATTGATCTAGCTAAGTCAAATTTTATCTTTTATTGACTTTTTAATTATTTCATTGATGCATTTTAGTTTTATATAATTTCCAGCTATGCTCCACCCCCACTGCCAAATGAGTCATCTTTTGTAACAAAGAAAAAGCCAGTGACATTGCCTGTCCGTTCCATGATCACACGAAGTCTGCAGACCTGCCCACAGCATCAAGCCTACCCTGCCTCTCTAGATTATAACTGGCTGTCCATCTCTCCTTGATTCCCCATCCTCCTTTTCTTTCCCTCCTTTACTAGGCCTGTCATCAAGAACTCAGATCAAGAGACTCTGCAGCCGGTCGATTTTGAATTAGTAAGCCTGATAAATGTTTTCATTTGAGCAGGCCAACAGTCTCATTTTGCCTTGTTTAACACGGACCGTGCCTGAATGCCAGTACTGGTGCCAGCTTTCTTTATCAACACTTGGGGCCCTGCGTTGGGCTGCGTAATTGTCCTGTTTATTCTCTGACAGGTTAAAATGTATTCCAGAGTGAGGGAGGCTCTGTTGTGGAAGAAAAGGGACCCAGGAGGGTTAGGCGCTCCTACTAGCAGTGACAAGTCCTGTAAGCTAGATGTATGGATAAATTACTCCTGCTGCAGAGGTTATTCCTACTAGGAGGCAGAACAAAAAGCCCTAACAAGGCCTTAATAGGATGTAGCCAGTCAGAGAAGCTTATCTGGGCTGCCTGGGCCAGGCTGAGGGGGCCTGCCAGCATTCTAATAATAACCTCTACTCCACAGATGTCCATGGGCCTTTATAATAGGAAATGGATCGTGGAATCATGAGATTACAGATTAAGAGCTTAAAGTTACCGGAGGTCACTGAGTCCGACCCCTTCTTTTTATAGATGATGAAACTGTGGCCCATACAGGTTAATTGAATTGCCCAAAGTCACAGTGAGTAGAAGGAATGACCCAGTTACACCAAAGCCAGTAGTCTTTCCACTGTACCAAGCTGCCACGTTTCAAAGGAAGCGAGCTGAGCAGCACCAAAGACTCAGTGGCTAATTTAAGAGAATCATAGGAAGTCATTTCAAAGGGACTTCAGTAACCAGATGTTCCTAACTTTATTTCATGGATTGACCCCTTTGGCTATTTAGTGAACTCTATAGATCACTTTCTTGGAATGTTTTTAAATGCATAAAATAAAATAAATAAGCTTATAAAGCAAAACAATTTTATTGAAATGTAATTATGAATTTTTTTTAGAGTTCATGGACTCTTTATCAAGAACTCATCTTTGTAATGTAGTGATCAGGAATCCTCTTTCCAATATCAGTGACAAATCGGTAGCCATCTCTGAGATTCTCGGTCAGGGGCCACACTTGAGGACCTAGAGGGCCACAGGTTACCCACCCCTGTCTAGGTTCTAAGATTCTATCCTGACTAAGAGAGTGTGTCCATTGAGGGTGTGATGCCCTGCTCTTCTATATTCTCTCTTCAGAAGGCCATGCACCATTAGCCAGGGGCTTTAGAGAATGTTAGGTCTGTGAGAATCTAATCAGCCTCCAAGGTGGCACTTTCACAGTTCTCTCATCCACTCTGCTCCTTCCTTTATTTTGCTTGTGAGTTATTTTATTCCCCAAATGGCTCCCTTTGCTCTGCCCAAGCATACCCTCTGCTCCTGTCCTTCATTCCCTTTTCTCCTCCAGCCTTATACCAATTATCACTTCCTCAATACTTCCCCAGATTCATGATTTCATTGTCATGAGACCTTCCTCCACATGTCCCAATTACTCAATGGCTCTGCTGACAGGTTCATGAGTGGCGGTGGCTAAAGCAGTCATCCCCCAGTGGCCAAAATTCAGCCAATGAGCCCCTCTGAATGGAGACTTGTGTTCTTTTATGGAAAGAGTCATGGAGTATAATTCTGGGCTCTTCCATTTGGGCAAAGCTGTTCCCTTCTTTGTGACTCAGTTTCTCCACCTGCCAAGTCAGAGAGGTTTGATTAGATGACCTTTAAGGTCACTTCTAACTCTAAATATTCAGGACCTAATATTCAAAAGCACTGGGATTAGAGTGTGTGACCTGAGTTTGAATTTTAATTCAGTGTCTAATCTGTGTGACCTTGGATAATTCACATCACTTTTTGTCTCTCAATTTCTTTATCTGTAAAGTGAAGAGGAATGTACACTCAGACTTTTAAGGTCTCTTCTGGCTTTAAATCTATGGTGTCATGCTAAAGAGTTCTAGGTTTGGGATCAAAGGGACTTAAGCTTGGATCTTGATTCTATGACTTACTATTCCTGCCACCTTGGCACTTTACTGCTCAGGGCCTCAGTTTCCTCCCCTGTAACATAGGAATGTTGGATTGGCTGACATGTAAGGTCCTTTTAAGTCAAGAGTTAATAAACATTTATTAAGCACCTACTATGGGCCAGGCACTGTGGTTCACAAGGGTCCCAAAGGTAAGATTATTGTCGCCTCCATCTTTACCTTGTTGTCACCATCACTTATTATCACCCCCATTTTACAGATGAGGAAACTTCTGAGGGTATGAATATGAAGAAAGACAACCCCTGCCTTCAAGGAGCTTACAATCTAATTGGGGAAGACAAAACACGGAAGACAAGGTGGGAATGGTGGTGGAGAAGGTATCTGACATGGGGACGTGGTGGAAATGTCTGTCAGAGAAGTCCCACGGTAGCGCAACCAGGTGGGGAATGAGGAGAGGGCTGAGCTGAGCTCTCTCCTCAAATGGAGGTTTGGAGTTTACGACCTCATCCTCCAATCAGAGAGGCGGAATGTCGTGATGAGGTAGAGTGCCTAGCATAATGAGGTCTTAAAGGATGATGTGGTTCTCCCAATAATAAGCTTCTTGGGGGAGAAGTCAGAGAATCACCAAAGCAGTGCAGGCAGGTAGAAACAGGCCTCTTTCCAACACAACCCTAGGGAAAGTAACAGTATTCTAGGCAAAACAACAAAGACAACAAATTCTGGAAGCTGCTTATGATTTAATAACAGGAGACACACTGCCAATCATCCGCCCTTTCTAGCTTGGCAGGATCTATTGGAACTTTCCCTCCACTGCTCACTAAGAGCCCAGGCTAAGGCAAATACACAATGAAGCATCAGAGGAGGACTTTCACCCAGATCTCCTGGATGATTCAGCAATGGCCATCGAGGGGATCACCTTCTGCCTTGTCTTCTCTATCAAGTCTTTCTGAGAGTGAGACATTATACAAGCCACTTCTTTAAATTGCTTCTCAAGACTCCCTCCCTCTGTGCCACCTTTCCTCGTTCCCCAGAGAGACCATGAAAGTGGGCTGAACTTAGAGGTGCAAACCCTTCAGACTTAGACTGCATTCTCTTCCCCAAAGAATCTCCTATGCACTTGTTTTATGATATGATTCAATCTGATTATGGGACCCAGAGGTACTGTAGCTAACTCCAATGCCATTTCTAGTTCTCTGTGGGATTCAGTAA
This sequence comes from Trichosurus vulpecula, assembly GCF_011100635.1. NCBI lineage: Eukaryota > Metazoa > Chordata > Mammalia > Diprotodontia > Phalangeridae > Trichosurus > Trichosurus vulpecula. Next base: position 184,404,289 of record NC_050581.1, on the reverse strand, counting down.
ATATAGAGGATGAAAGATAGCAGTAATAAAGTGGACCTGCTTGAGTTATAGTATCATTGGTAGGTAGTTTGAGGCTGTCTTCTTTTTTCGGGAGAGAAAAAGAAAAATGTCCCTGGTGGGGCTGAGGGGAGGGGAGTTGCCTTCCTCACCAGGAGAGCAGGTAGCCACACCAAGAAGAGCAAGGATCCATGGTTGTATTGGAGAAAGATCCCAAAACAGTCTAATCCTGAAGGGCCAATGGAAAACAAATGACAGCAGGAACAACAACAGTAGTTAGCATTCAGAGAGTGCCTTAAGGTTTGCAAAGCTGTGAGTCCTTGCAACAAGCCTGTGGGAGGTAGGTGCTGTGATTGGCCTCCTTTTAAATGAGGAGGCTGAGTCTGATGGAAATTAAGTGACTTTCCTAGGGTTGGTAAATGTCTGGGCTATCCACTGAGCCACCCAGCTTCCAGGGTAGCATAGTCTTTGTTTCTCAGAGACAAAGTAAAGTTTCTCATTAGCACAGTACCTGGCACATAGTAAGCACTTTATGAATGTTTTGTTATCTGTTAATTCCTTAGATAGCCACCTGTGTTTCAGTTCAGCCTTGATGTTAGCAGGAGTCACTTAGTAGATGTTTTCTATGCGATGGGTATTGTACCCTAGGTATTGATGGGAGGGTACCCCTCCCTGAGCAGACCAATGGCATACAATAGGCAAAGCAAAAATATAGGAAGCAATATGGACCAAATATAGCAGAGATTGATTTTGAAGAAGAAAGCTTGGTCCGTGAGCTGAGGGTGTGAACAAGCTGGGCAGGGACTGGTGGAAATGAGTATCCCTCTTCTTGACAAAGCCTGGCATGGTGGAGAGATTACTAGAATTGGAGTCGGGAAGATTTGCATACAAGTCTCACCTCTGATCCTTAATAGCAGTGGCCATGAGCTCGCCTCAACTTTTTCTGAGCCTCATCTGTAAAATGGGTGTATTAATGCCGATAGTACTGGCCATATGGGGTTTGTATAATCATCTAATTAGAGCTAGATGGGACCTTAGAGATGATCAAGTCCATCCTCCTTCTTTCACAGATGAGGAAACTAAGGTCAAGAGAAGCAAAATAACTTTTCAGTTAGTAAATGTCTGAGAGGATGGGAAACCAGGTCTTTGGACTTCAGAGATAGTGTTTTATTCCCTGTACCATGTTTCCTTTTAATTGTCCTGAACATCAATGGAGATAATTTATGGAAAATGCTTTATGAACTTAAAGTCCCAAATAAATAAACCTCAAAGAAAGAATAACATGGGCATGGGATGGAGGAGCGTGTGGCCAAAATGGAGGAAGAGATGGAATCATAGGCTTAGGGCTAGAAGGGACCAGAGAGGTCCTTTAGTCCAACTGCCTCGTTTTACAGCTGAGAAAGCAGCCCCAGAGAAACTTAACCAGTCACACAGGAAGGAAATGGCAGAGCTGAGCTTTGAAACTTGTGCCCTCCCCTTTCAAATCTCACCCTTTCCCCTGGCACTAAGCTCTGTCCTTGGGGTAGTCAGCCCAAGTAGCCAAGTAGCCCCGATTTAATGTCCATTTGTCTCTTCAACTGTTAATATAATTGAATTTTAGAGAAGGGAAAACATGAAACAATCCTTCGGAAAAGTGGAAGAAGGATTGGGTTAGAAGCCCTGGGTTTTAGGGCCACCTCTGACACTAACTTGCTGTGTAACTTTGAATAAGTCATTTCAAGTCTCTTCATCCCAGTTTCTTAATCCATAAAACAAAGAGGCTGGATGGGATGGTCTCCAAGATCCCTTTAGACATCATGGCTCGTTATCAGGCTACTTTGCTGGGCCTTTGCTCCTTTAGCTGATGTTAGTCACTGCTCCCCAACCTGAGGAATCTCATAGAGGTCTGTTGGAGGCATCTAAGAAATCTGAAGTTTAACTGTATTGATGTCTCATGTTCTCACAATGGGGCATCACCTATGTGTCTCAGGGTCTTGGATTATGCCAGCCATCCTGGAGAATTCCTCCAACTTTTCCTGACTTTCAATGGCTATCCTTGAGGCAGTATCAGTGATAGCACGCTGAAAGGTCTAGTTATGCCTCAGGACATGTGCAATGATGCAGAATAGAAAGAAACATATGGAGTATGGCCATCGCCTCCAAAAAAATCCTGCAGGATGCTTAGAGATGAAATGAATATGAGCTCACAATGGTTGGAAGAGAGCTTCTCTATTGCCCTGAAAATTACCTATCTTAGTGACATGTTTCTCTTGCAAAGGGAACACTTACATAGGCAATTACATGATTATTTTGACATTCTCTTGAATGGTCTGGCTTTGAAAGGTGTAGTTAGAGTAGAGTTGGCATCAAAAGGGTAGGAAGAAAATGGAAGTGGAGACAGAAACCAGAGCAGGAGCCTGGATTCCTACAGGAAACAATAGATAAATAAGTGAATACAAGTAAATGGCCATCTCCACTGTTTTGCATTCTATCTCTCTGTCTCTCTCTGTCTCTGTCTCTCTCTGCGTCTCTCTGTCACTCTCTCTGTCTCTGTCTCTCTCTGTCTCTCTGTCTCTCTGTCACTCTCTGTCACTCTGTCTCTCTGTCTGTCTCTGTCTCTCTCTCTCTCTCTCTCTGCCTCTGCTCTGCCTCTGCCTCTGCCTCTGTCTTTCTGTCCCTGGAAAATGATTGATAAAGCAAAGAAGGGGTGGATGAGAATGAACTAATTAACAACAAATTCAACCCTGGAGTGCTGTTGCCCAAAGGTTCAATGTTTCAGCTTGTGAGAAAGTAGTGTGCTCCCCTCCAGTGTGTTCTCACCCAACAGACAGACCAGGGTAGAAAGCATTAGTGGAATAACTAAGTATTTAATGAGGACAGGAGACCCAGGTAAATATTAGGAAAAAAACCAGAGAATGGGATGATTTTGAGACTCTCCCATTAACGGATTTGATTTCTCATGGAAGCCTATCCTAGGCTAGTCTGCCTCAATGCCAATGCCTTCCCTCTGAGAGGATCTCCAGTTTATCCCCTATACATCTTGCATGTATATACTGGTTTGCATTTTCTCCTCCCCATTAGAATAGATGCTGCTTGAGAACAGGGACAGTTTTTGCCTTTCTTTGTATCCCCAGAACTTGGCACAGTGCCTGGTGCATAGGAAGCTCTCTAATACTTGTTGGTTCACCGATGGATTCATGTACTGTTGGGGAAGGGAATGGATCCCCAGAAGAGTCACGTTCAGAGCCTGGAAACACCTCTGCTTCTGGGGCTCTTGCCCTCCAGCTCCTCGGTGCGCTCTGGGAACATCGCCGCTCCTCAGCTCCACTGCGTATCTGTCTCTGGTGAAGTGTCAGCCACCAGCTTTCTGCCACATTGCTGCTTAGCTGTCATCTGCTGAAGCTCCCCTGGCAGCCGCCGCTCTTCCTGCTCTTTGGGCTTCTTGCCTGTTGCCACTGTCAATGTTTCCTTGGGGACGAGTGAATACTCTTCTACATGGAAGTTCAGGCCCCTCCACTTCCACTCCTTCATTTTACGAATCACAGTCACTTGCTCATTGTCACACAGGTAGTAACAGACAGAAGTAATGTCTGTATCTCTTAGGTTCTTTCTGCCATTTCAATGGATAGAGGGAAATGAGACTAGAGAAAGTCTGACCCAGTTTCTCTGGAAAAGATTTCTCTGATCCAATCATACATGACTGGCTATCTCCATCCTGATACTTCCCTCTGGTCTAAGCAACGCTCAGCTCCCCATCGAGCAGTTAGAAGACAACTAATTACTCACTAGGTTGCTCGAGGCTCTGTGAGATATCTGGTAGGAAAGCTAATGTGCAGTTTATTTTGCAAAGGAACAAAAACCTAAGGCCTGAGCTATATGGAGAGCTGAGTTCTAACCACAATGCAGAATCTTCATTAATGACAGGGATAGAAGCAGCTAGGTGGTGCAGTGAATAGAACACCAGCCCTGGATTCAGGAAGACAGACCTGAGTTCAAATTCGGCCTCAGACACTTGTTAGCTGTGTGACCTTGGGCAAGTAACTTAACCCCAATTGCCTTGTCTCCCTGCTCAAAAAAAAATGACAGGGATAGATATTCTTCCTCATTCTCATTCTGATGATCTGATAAATGATCATGATAAAAGAGGCCTTTGGGGTAAGTAGAAGTAACAGGGGACTGTGTCACTAGGAGTCAGGAAACCTGGCGTCCAGCCCCAACATCCCTATTTATAAACAGCATAATCTTGGGCAAGTGTCTCCTCACTGAGCTTTAGTCATCTCACACATGGGGCCATAGAAAGAGAGCCGCATTTTAACTTGGAAGACCTGGGTTCAAATCTTGGTTTTGCCACGGATTACCTATGTGACCATGGATAAGTCAATTAATCTTTCTGAATCTTAGCTTCTTCATCTGGAGGAAGGCATGAAGGGTCAGAGTCAGACTTCTGGCTGATGGCTGATGGCTTCAAGTCCCATCCCTGACACACCCTGGCTGAGTGATCGTGGACAAGTCACTTAATGTCTCAGTGGCCCAGGCAGGTCTCAAAAATTATGCATTTCAGAGGTGTCATCTGCATTGGGGGAAGGACTTCCCCCTCTAGAAGTTTTCTACACCAGAGAGTTGAATCTAGTCTAGTCCTCCTTCCTCCTAAACGAAGACAGTGGGCTAGATGACGTTTAAGATCTTACATCTCTAATGAGGGCTTTAATGATGGTAAAGATTTTGCCTACTTCCTGAAAGAAAGGTAAACTCAGGATACAGAATGAAGTGTGTATGGTGTGTGTGTTTGTGTGCGTGTGTGTTAGGACATGGCTAATGCAGGAATTTGTTTTGCTTGATTAAGCAACCAAATCAAAGTTTGTTTCAAGAGTTTTATTTTTCTTCTTTTTCTTCAATGGGAAAAATGGGAGGGAAAGAAGATAGACTTGTTTATTGAAAAATTTAAATTAAATTTCAAAAATAAAGTATTTGTAGTCGATTATCTCTATGGTTCCCCCAGGTCTAACATCCTTTTTCTATCATCCTTACAAAAAGCTAAAGAATATTTTTTCAAATAACTTTGCTCAAACATTGAGCCACTATCTCAGAACCTTGGGAGCTTAAGTCAGGTGCAGAGTTCTGGAGCAGGTTAAAACTAGCCCGGCCTTCTCACGGATGTGCCAGCAAGACGTTGGAGCCAGAGCGGGTCAGTTAACAATGAGGATTTCTCTGAACACAGATTGTTAGGTTTGTGTCTGTTCATGTGGAAGCCCACATCACTGGAGGCACGCAATATAAGTATTTGAAACTCCAGGAAATGAAAATATCATTGGGATAATGCCTGTGTGTGTGTGTGTGTGTGTGTGTATGTGTGTGTGTGTACAGGGGAAATGAGAAAGGGGGACCATTTTGTGGGCGAGATCATAATAGAATTAAGCCTTTTAGAGAGAACAGTTTCTCTAAATATTTCTGACAGGCGAATGCTGTAACAGCAGGAAGAGGCAAACCGATTGAGGGGTACATGGCACCATTTACAAAGGGTGAGAAATCATCCTGTCAAACAAGACAGAGGGATTGAAATTAAACAGGTATCAAAATTACACACTCCCTGCAAAACTGGCTTACTCTGGGAAATTGAGTAACAGGTCCCCCCCTTGAGTAAACTGCCGCCTGGGTAATTTCATCCTGTCACTGGGTAACTACCACTGCCATCACCAGGCTAATAGGAACAACAGTGTCTTTCTCTCAGTACACAAGCAGGGACGAGACAACAAGTTGACTGGATTCTTTGGGAAAAGAATTGCCGACTAAACTAAACAGAGAAAGGAATTGCCTGGAAGTGAAAACTTCAGTGGGATTGATCCCAAAGCTGTGAACTCCTCTAGATAGACTCGAGTCAGTCAAAGCCATACTCCCCTCCATCGGCTTGGCCAGAACTAGGAGGAACCAGTGGGAATTGGAAAGAGGCAAGTGTAGACCCATTGCAAAGGAACATTCTTCCCTTTATAGGGAAGTATCCCCATAACCCATGAAGGAGATTCCTTCACCCTGTCCTGGGGCTAGAGGGAATCTTACTCTCCTTTTTTCCATAATCTGAAAGGGCTCTGCCAACCCAGAATGTCTAGAACATGGCCTATAGAGCTGTGATCTATGCTTCCTGGACCCTGTTTCTCAAAAGGAGAATAACAGCTAACATTTGTGTAGCATTTTATAGCTTTCAAAGATATTTATTTATGTTATCTCATGGGGATAATAATAACTCTTAATGCAGAGAGTTGTTGTGAGGACCAAACGATGTAAGTAAATGCTTTGTAGAGTTTAAAGCACCATATACACGTTATCATCATTATCAGCCCCATTTTACAGATGAGGAAATTCAGGCAGACAAAGATGAAGTGACTTGCCCAGGGTTACAAAAATATTAAGTGCTCAAAGCAGGATTTGAACTCAGATCTTCTTGACTTTAAATCCAATACTCTATTTGGTTCACTGACTAGTTGCCTATATGGTGTCTGAGTCTGGGAGGAAAGGAAGGGGCAGGGCTGATCCTACATAAAATAAAAAAAAATTGGGTGAAATTTAATGTTGGGACTCTCCCATTTGCCTTTCTGATCCCCTCCATCATCTATCAGAGCCCCGGGTATCTAGCACCATCATGCTACCCAAGGTCTTGTCTCCAAGCTCTTCCCCAACTATGTGCATTGCCTTCTATATCTCAGTGTCTCAGACTCCAAAACTACCTATTTTCCCCCATTCTCTTCTCCTCCCTTATGCCTTCCCTCAAAGCACAGTCATTTTTCCAGTAATTTCAACAAGGTGTTAAGAACAAATTAATCTAATTACACTAATTCACCTCAAGGTGCAAATAACCTTATGACTGATAATTCCTCCTTCAACTGTATCCAGGAATCTTTAATTGGTGGACAGTAAGAAGTAAGAAAAAGGATAATTTTATGCAGTATGAAGAAGATACTTTGGGGCCACTGGGACTTTCTGGTTTTCTTCCTGAAAAGAAGGGCTCCTGGCCATCTTACTCTCCCTGAAACCTAAGAGTCTTTAGGGAAGATTCTGATCAGCCATCTGCTTCCTTACTTCACATCTTTATCAATCGACTCCAGATGCCCTCTCCTGAGACCAGCTCTGGTAGTTCCCTTATCCCCTTTCTAGGCCTAGACTCCACCTTGATCCTTAGCTGGATGTGGGAGAGTGAAGGTGGGGCACTGGCCTTCTTGGGAGGCTACATGATATGGTGCCATCCCCTTTCTAGGCCTAGACTTCTCCTTGGTCCTTAGCTGGATGTGGGGGATTGGAGCAGGGACACTGGCCTTCTTGGAAGACAACAGGCTATGGTGTAATCCCCTTTCTAGGCCTAGACCCAACCTTGATCCTTAGTTGGATGTGGGGGATTGGAGCAAGGGCACTGGCCTTCTTGGCAGGTGACATACTATGGTGTAAAGAGGGTAGGACTTGGAGGTGTGTCCTTGAATCCCTGCTCTGACCCTTCCTAACTGGGTCATCTTGGACAATCCAGTTCATCTCTCTGATCCTGAAGTTCTTCATCTTTAAAATAAGCAGGGACCTCAAAGACTTTTTCTAGCTTTAATCAAGCTGAACTTGGTCTTCAGTTGCTACTTCTCAGGACTATTTCCCAAGCTCAGGCATCAGTCCTCACTGAGGACATGGTTCTGGGTAAGTCATTGCTAATTCCTATCATTTTGTGTGAGGGCCTCTTCTGCTTAGGCATTGAGCCTCATGGTAAGTGGAATAAGACCAGAGAAGCTTATCTTTTCCAAACCAATATTAAACTCTGTTCATGTGTGCTGACCAGAAGTAAGATTGTGTTACTCCCCAGGTCAAGAATCTTTATTGGTTCCCTACTGTTTCTAGGAAAACATACAAATCTCAGCCTGTTATTCAAAGCCCTCCAGAGTTGGGCTCAAGCCTATGTTTCTAGGTATATTTCATGCAACTACCCATTACTCTCCTATGTTGCGTCCAGACAGGTCTCCCTACTGTTCCCAGATTTCATCTTCCATCTTGGTGCCTTTGTGCAGGCCTATAATATAGTGCATAAGCTCCTTGCATCCTTAGCTTCTTTTGATACACAGTTTAGAGGCTATTTCCTACAACAAGCATTTCATGATGACCTCAGCTGCTGGCGTCCTTTTCAAAGTCAGGCTGTCTTGGACTTACGTGAGTAAATGTTCTACCTTTTGTCTTTGCCCCTTGCGTGTCATGTGACCCCCTTCTGTATAGGAGTGATTTTGTTCTTGTTATTACACAATGCTAGAGATATAGTAGGCACTAGTAAATGTCCTAGCACTTGGGGCAGGGCCTGGCACATAGAAGGCATTCATAAATGCCAGTTGCTTGCTTGATTGTTGAAAGAATTTAACCTGCTTTAACCAGTAATTTCAGATTGGAAAAAGAAAAGTAACACTGGATAAAACATATTCTTTAATAGCTTATTATTAGTAATAGCTGTACTAATATTAATACCAGCACTAATACTACCACTAATACCACTAGTACAACACCACCATCACTACTCCTGCTACTGCTACTACTACTACTACTACCACTCCTCCTCCTCCTCCTCCTCCTATTACTCCTGCTACTACTACTACTACTACTGCTACTACCATCACCACCACTACTACTACTGCTACGACTCCTACTCCTACTACTACTACTACTACAGTGATAACTTCTGTGATCATTCTAGTGCATCAATTTTTAAGAAATCACATAGAGTTTGTGAATGTGAGTGGAAGGCTTATGAGGCTGGTTGATTGGGTTAGAGAAAGAGTCGAGGACAATGTGAAACAAAAGGCAGGAATCAAAGAAAGGAGAGAGGTACCCTATGACTTCTCAAAGTCAATACTCACTTTATTCCCATTAACCCCAATTTATCCAGTGTATTTTCTTCTGGAGACCTTTACCCCTTAGAGATTATTTTCTTTGGATATGAAGAGAGACAGAGATACTTAAGTGTATTTCTGGTCTTGCCAAACAGGGAACTTCCTCCATCAGAGTTGATTGTTGCATGGTTCAGTGGGGAGGTCACTGAAACTTGAATCAGAGAACCAGTGTTTCAATTCTGTCTCTGACACTTCCTGTGTAGACTTGGATAAGTTATTTGTCCTCCTCGGGCCTCAGTTTCCCCATTTATAAATCAAATGGGTTGGACTAGATGACCTCTGGCTCCTCTTCCAAATCTAGATCTATGACCCCATCTATGCTTCCTCATTCTGTGTGACTCTTGGACATTATGAGTTCCACTAAGTATTGAACCCTTTATCATCATTTCCTATCCAAAGGGGGTTTTGATATTGGAAGAGTTGAAAGAACCTTATTGGTATGTGATCTCAGAAAGCAGCTGTCAAGGACTTTATAGAAAGGCTGCAGTAGATCTTAAGAGTAAGTTAATCCTGAATGAGCAAGCACGAATAACTATTATTTGGAAAATAACTAAATTTTCCATATTAGCCAAAAGATGATCAAACTCAGATATACGTGACCTGCTCCATGACTCATGGGTCCCCTTTGATCACATAATTGGCCTTGCTTGTCCCAAATCTGGTTCCAGTAGAAGAATTCATGTTATTTTGGAGGTTCTCTGTCAATGTTTTCTATTGTCTGTGTGTTCCTCATTATGGGGGTTATAGTATGAAATTAATTTGAAAATGGAAAAAAATGTTATAAGCAGGCAAAGTGGGGGAAACAGATATTGAAGCATGTTAACGGGAAACTGTTCTTCAGCACTAATCTGGACCAACTTGACTGAATGTCATCAGGCTATCAATGAGGTTCTTTCTCTGTTCTTTAAAATCAAGGCCAACCATAAGGAAGACTACATTAAGGAAGACCATATTATAATTCCAAGGAATTTGAGATGGAAAAGGTGAAACAGACATGTGGGTTCAGATCAAGGACTATTTATAATTGTTATTCCTGGGCAGAAGCTTTGCCATCTTTCCTAATGTACTTTACATTGGGTAAAGAGTACACAAACACACACAGACACACACATGCCCACACATGCACATGCACATGCACGTGCACACATAAACCTACATACAAAGGCAACTGTAGGGAAGATTTCCAGGTAGATTCCTGATTCTTCTCTCTGAATTTCACTGTTTCTCATAAATAAGTCTTCTGTTATGGGGAGACAATATGCCTGATACAGAGTGAAAAAGCAAATAAAACAGAGTCAGCACCTTTTTTCCCCTGTGAGTCCAAACTTCAATGCAATTAGAGTCTATATTTCTGTCCTCTAAGAAGGAATTAGACAGGAAATCAGACAGATTTTGTCTGAGAAGAGGGGGCAGGAATTGGCTCATTGCTTTTGAGTTCCTAAAACCTTATTTCAGTTGATACTAAAGCATCTGCACCCCCAGGTGCCTCTTGAGAGGCACTGACCTTGGATTCAGGAAAACCTGGTTCAAACAGCACCTTGAAATAGTAGCTCAGATAATACCTCCTATACTTACCAGTTGTATGACCAGGGGCAAGTCATTCAACCTCTCCTTTCCTTAGTTCCCTCATATGGAAAATAACAGGGTTAGACTCAATGTCTTCAAAGGTCCCTTCTGGCTCTAAATTTTTCCTTCTACAATGCCTTGCCCCCAGACATCCAAGCTGATGTGATGATTCCAGGATTTAGGTCTCACTTCTTCTCACTACCTCCACACATGCCTAATGTAACTTAGAATGGTCGAAGGGATGTGGAGCTGGGATGACGCTTTGGTCCCAGGCCTGTACTGTTTTTCTACCTCCTAGCTTTGTGCTCTGAGATGTCAAGATTTAGGGATGATGAGAATGAAGGACTATGATTTTTTTAATAGGGAACTATTGTAGTTGAATGAGTACTGGACTTTGGGTCAGGAATATTATTCAAATCCCAGATAGGACACCATTGGGTGATTATAGTCATACCTTTAAACTCTTTACAATTTGGTACAATGGACCTTCCCACATATGATCTTAGAACTCTAGGCCCTATTCAAAAGAAACAGGACAGGTGAATGGGGTAATGGGAGAAATTTGGGGAGCAGACAGGGAAAAGCATGGTAGAGAAATTTGGGTAATATCAATAAAATTAGAAACAGGAATGGTGTCATTGAAATATACTATAGACCAGAGGTGTCTCTGTGCTTGTGGCACACAACTCTCACCAGACTAAAATTTAATTGGGGAATATTTAATCAAATAAACAAAAATATCCATACGTTATTTTTAAGGGCAATATACACCCATAGGGATCCCTATGTATGGTTTAGTTGACACAACTTGAACTGAAAAAGGAAATAGATGAACAGTTTGGAAACAGTTCCCAAGTCTGACAAAGAGGCAGAACATTGGAGTGAGAGGGAAAATCACCTACCTGCTGGAGCTCACATGCTTTCTCCATTTCTCTGTCTCTTTCCCCTCCCCACCCTCTCTCTTCCTCCTTCTCTTCTTCTTCCTCTCAGCAATTAAAAATTTCTTTACTTGCTTTAATGAAAATATCCTTTGAAAAGCAGAATAACTTATGTTGTAACCAGTAAGATGATAGAATAGTTTTTTGTTTTTCTGCAAATTCCTCTAACCCAAAATCTTGAAAGAAAAAGATTAGCCACCAGACATGAAATGATCATAGCTGAATCTGTGGGTTAAGAATGTACATTGCTCATTGAGGTAAAAACCTTATCAACCGACACTGGGAACTTGAATGCTGAAAGGTCCCATTGAGCTTCTCCACTCCCACTGATTCCATGTACCTGCTGCCTCAAGTACACTCAAACTCACAGGCTTGTCAATCAGTGTCCATTTAAAGAGATCTTGACATAGTGATGACCCTCCCCAAACCCTCTGCCCCCAATCCCATAGGAAGGGTCAGACACAGGTTCTGCCTAGACACTTAAGGGAAAGAATTAAGGAGGAATAAGAAGCTGAAAGACATAGGTAGGCTAGAAGATGTGAGGAAGGTGCCGAGCCATTGACCTGAGGGAATTAAGCAAGTTTTTGAACTGGGGAGCAGGGTCTAGAAACCCAGCTGGAACTAACACTCTCCACTTGAAGGAGACATTGCTCAGGGTTTGAGCCTGGGTCTGACTAATCTGCACACAGGAAGGGTGATATTTACCAGCAACCATGAGTGAGAGGGAGGAAAAGCAAAGAATGAGGAAAATTCAGAGAGACAAGTGGTAGGAAATATAAAAGAAAAGGAAAAGGAAAGGAATGAAAAGAAATGTTTCTAGCTTCATGTCATGTAGCAGTTAAATTCAGTGATACCAAATTTCTTTTTAAAATTTTTAGACTTTTTTACTTTTAGTTTATGCCATTCAGTTCCACAAGTTTTGAGTTCCAAATTTTCTTCCCCTCCCTCCCTTCCCTTCTTGCCCCGCAAGATGGCATGGAATCCAATATATGTTCTACGTATACCTTCTCATTAAACTTATTTACACAATAGTCTAGTTGTAAAGAAGAATTGTGACCAATGGAATGAATCATGAGAAAGAAGAAACAAAACCAAAAAAGAAGAGAAAAAAAAGAGAGAGCAAATAGTTTGCCCCAATCTGCAGTCAGACTCCATAATTCTTTCTCTGGATGTAGACAGCTTTCTCCATCATGAGTCCTTTGGAGCTGTTTTTGAACCTTGTTTTGCTGAGAAGAGCCAAGTCTATCAAAGTTAGTCAGTGATAACAAATTTTACAGAAAGGCAAAAGCAAGACCTTCAAATATGCATAAACAGCGATTTAAATAGTGCAGAAATAGTCTACATTTAAGAGAAATTATAGAAAAGAATAGGGCAATATATTTCCAAAAGGAAGTGAACTCAAACTGAAACAAAAAGTAATATGTCCTGCAATCTTGAACCTAATCACTAAGGGAGAGAAGTATGTACATTCTTCCAAAAGAAACATTGGACAAATCTCTCCGGTATAAAGTAAGTACTTAAATGCTGATTGGTTGACTGATCCATAGGCTACTACAAAACCTATAATCCAGAAGTAGGAAGATCATTTGACTTTCAAATACCTTAAACAATAAAAGTTATATATAATTATCAAGAAAATATAATTATCAAGAAAATTCAAAGTAATGAAATTCATTCTCTCTTGCTTAATAATAATAATAATAATAATAGTTAGCATTTACCTGGCACTTTATAGTTTTCTAAATACTTTGTTTCACTTTATACTCACAATAACCCTGGGAGGTAGGAGCTGTTATTTATTGCCATTTTATAGATGGGAAAGTTGAGTCAGACAGACATTAAGTGACTTAGTCAATATTACATCGTTTAAGTGTCAGAAGCTAGATTTGAATTCAGGTTTTCATCACTCTGGGATCAGTACTGTATCCCCTGTACCACTTAACTGTCTCAATTGTGTGTGTGTGTGTGTGTGTGTGTGTGTCTTTTAGAGAGACCTATTGTTTTAGAGGGTAAAATAAGCACAAAGAGGAATCATCAAGGGACAAGCCCCAAAGGTTCTGAAGATTTATGGTGAGCTTGAAAAAGCAAAGAAGGCAATGATATAAGTGTTGAAGCAATCATACATATGCAAAAACTGGAAGAATGAAAAATGTCCAATTCTGTTATGAATCTATTCTAATAGAAAGAAATTGACTTCTATGATGGAAATGATGGTAGTGGTAGAGAAAGGGGGATGGCCACCCCATCTTCGAATTCGTGATAGAGGTGAAGAGGAAAGCCAAGAACAGTCTAGCATGTATACTGCCTTTTGGAAAAGAAGATTTAAATATGTTTGTGAGAAAGGATGGTGACTCCCCTTCTACAGGAGCAACTATCCATGGAGCAATGGTAAGCTTTCAGAATTAAAATGCTAAAGACACAAAAGAGAAGTAATGCTGATAAGTAGAGAAAAGGGGAATTGTGTATGAACAGGGAACTTACCAACCAATCCATATTAAAAAAAAAAAAAAAAAACAAATGAGAAAGATAGAAACAAAGACAGGTAACAGAATGAACATAAGAGCATGGAATAGTACCATAAGCTTAGTGCGAGGGGCACTAAAACTCAGAATGGAACTGCAGCTGGCAAAACACACACACACACACACACACACACACACACACACACGAAAACAAAAAACCCAGCCAAGGACAACAAAATGGGTTGGAGTTTTTGAGCTGCATGGAAGCAAAACAAAGCTCAAAGAGCCCCACCCACTTCTCAGGGTCGATGAGATGATGGTAACTAATAGCAGAGAAAAGTCAGAGGTGTTGACACTTATGGCAATTTTCTCTGCCAAGAGAATTACTTTTAGACTTGAAAGAATAGAATAAATATAATCAAAAAGGAGATTATAACCAAGATGATCAAGGGAATAGTAAAAGCACTTAGCTGCCCTTATTTAGGTCTGGTTACCTGGTCCAAATGACTTATATTCTTGAATACCCAGTGATATGGCTAATATGATCACTGAGCCACTTAGATCATGTTTGAAAGATCATGGAGTCTAGGAACAGTATCTAAAACCTCAAGAATGTGAAAATATATCACAAATTTCATAAAAGGGAAGAGAATAGCATATACAAATTTTTGAGCAGTGAGTTTAACTGATTCCTGGCAAAATTCTAGCTAATATTAAAGTGACTATTAGTAAACAAATAGAAAAAGAGATGAAGTTTCATGAACAGCTCCTATTGGTCTAAACCCAGACCCTATTTTGTTGCGGTCGCTAAATTGGTAGACTATTGTTAATGTGTGAAATTCATTTATTTAGCATTTAGCATAATGTTTAATAGTCTCTCAAATTATTCTTGTGGCAGAAAAATGACAATGTTTGACATCAACTTGGAAAGTCTCCACTGGAGTGTGCAGTTATCTGGATTGGGTTCTGTGCTATTTAATTAACATTTTTTATCAATGGCTAAGCTAAAGGCAGAGATAAGACACTTATGAAATCTGCAGATGCTTCCAAACTGGAAGGGCTGGTTAACATCATGGGAGGTAGACTTTGGATTCAGAAACAGGACAGGCTAGAATACTGGGTTGAAACAACTATGTTTCAGTTTAATAGTGATGCATATCCAACCTAGGCAGCTAGTTGACATTGTAGATAGAGTGTCAGGTCTGGAGTCAGGAAGACTCATCTTCATGGGTTCAAATCTGACCTCAGACACTTACTAGCTGTGTGAACCCAGATAAGTCACTTAACCCCTTTCCTCAGTTTCCCCATCTGTAAAATGATCTGGAGAAGGAAATGGCAAAGCACTCTAATATCTTTGCCAAGAAAACCCCAAAAGGGATCATGAAGAGTCAGACACAACTGAAAAATGACTAAACAATGACAACTATCAAACCATACAAGTAGGTTCTGAGAATCAATTTAACAAGTGCAGGATGGGAGAGAGCAGGTGGATGTTGGGAGAGATGTTCTGAGACAGTAGTTTATTTGAAAAAAAAACTGGCGGTGTCAGTGGATGACAAGCTTTATATAAGTTAATAGGAAGATAGAAAGTAATAATATTGATAGTACTAACTAGTATTTTATAGTGCTTAAAGGTATGAAAAGTGCTTTACAAATAGTATATCCTTCGATCCTCACAACATCCGTGGGAGGCAAGTGGTATTCTCACCCCCATGAGGCAGACAGCAGTTGACTTTTTCAGGACCGGAGTTAGTGCTTGATGTTGTATTTGAACTCAGTTTTTCCTGACTCCATCTATGTACTATGCCACCTAGATACACATAAGTAAATACAACCTAACATTGCATTAGATGTTAGAACCCACATCTAGAATGTTGGGTTCAGTTTTCATTGTCATATTTTAAAAAAGCAAATAAATCAACGATAGGTGTGCGTATGTGTGTGTTTGTGTGTGTGTGTGTGTGTGTGTGTGTGTGTGTGTGTAAATGGTATGGTATCTTCAAGTTCATCCCAGGTGAGAATTAGTTGAAAGGAACTGAGAATGTTTGACTTCAAGATTTAGAGATGACATGATAGCTGTATGTGGTGATAATGTGATTAAATCTCTTTCCCACCCATTCAATAGGCCTCAGGTGGAGCTAGTTAAGGGAAGTTTCTCAGGAGGAGCCAGTTAATACACTTGATTAGGAGAGGCTTGATTGTAGGTAGGCCCACACCCTTTTGCTAATTAGGTCACGAGAGGTATGAAGCCCTCCGACCCTAAAAAGAGTATATATCCCCAAAAGGTAGCCATAGAACTCAGAATCTGCAGAAAATTTGTAAGTCAGTAGTCAGAAGTGGGAATTTAGAATCCAGATCAAGGAAGAGAAGTAAGAATTGTGAGAAGACAGAGCTGCAGAAAGAATGCGGAATGGAGAGTGGAGTGAAACTAGGGAGCTCCAGAGACCAGAGAACTGAGAGGGGAGAGAACAAAGGCATGCAGACAATTAGGATTAGTGAGTGTTTAGAGGGAGGTCGCAGCAGGGAGGAAGGTCACAGGATGACTTGGTTCCTTGCTATAATACAGCCTTATGATTTCCTTGTTACTACATTGAGGTAGACTTACTGGTTTTGGAATATAATTACTGCTATGTCAGATTGGAGTTATTGGTCTTGGGATTTGATCCTCTGGTGTCTAAATAAATGTTATACTTCCTATGCCTTCTACTTAGAGAGTTTTTCATATTTTGTGATTCCAAACCATGTAGGCATGTTCATGGTCATCCTCAAAATCATGAATATTGCCTTACTGAAACAAAGTATTTAAAGGTTTGTCATGGTTAGGAAGGATTAGATTTATTCTGCTTTGTCCCGAAAGGACAATCCCAGAGCAATTGGTGGATGTTACATTGAGGCAGATTTGGGAAAGACTAAGTGGGTGAAGCATGTTTATTATCCGGATATGTTATTCTTCATCTCAGGGGGGAAAAATCTCATTCTAATTAGAGCTATCCCAAAGTGAAATGGACTGCTTTGAGAGGTTGTCAGTTTCCACTCACTGAAGAGCTTCAAGAAATAGCAGTCTGACCACTTGTTGGGCATGTGATGGGATAGTGGTGGTGGAACTGCTTTTCTTGATTTGGACTTGGTAGCTTTTGGTATCTCTTGCAAGTCTGAGGATCCGTGATTCTGTTTTGCCTCCCACAGTGTTGTGGTTGTGATAAATTCTATTAAGAGTTCAGCCTGTGCTAAATATTGCATGGGATGTGCAAAAAGTACCATGTAGGAAGACATGCCAGCCACTTCCTTGGAAGTCTTTACTTGACTTTTCCAGATCCCAATAATTTAATAATTTTAATATATGTAGGTTTTGATTCACCACTTCAATGGAGGAGATTCAAACACAGGTCTAGGTTAAGGAAGGATTCATTGGGCATGGTGAGGTCCTCCACACATTCCTGTTTGAGAAAGAGATTGTACTGATTCCATCAAACCTGAAGACATTATAGAGCCTCCTGGGAGAGATCAGCAATCATGTAAAGGAGTTTGACCTCTATGTCCACACAGGAAAAACTAAGTGGGTGAAGAATATCTATGGTCCAGTTTTCAACATGCTTATGAATGAGCACACTATAGAACTTGTCCAACAGTGTGTATATCTGGCACACGTAATGCAGATGATCAATGAGCTTGGCCCAGAAATGAAAAAGAGGATCAGTCTGGAACCCCTTTCAAAAATCCCAAATCACTTATATTGCCTCTAAGTGGAACAGCAAAGGTTCACCTTTTCACTACAAACATTTATTGTTGTTAATATACAGCAGAGAGATCTGGGTCACCACTGTCTTCCAAGAACTAACAATGAGTATTGCACAGAGAGTAATGGAGAGGTACATTGTGAATGGGAGCAGGCTTCAATATATAACCTACAAGGAACTCTGAAGAAGAACAACAGAAGTCCAGTCTGTCATCTGAGGATTATATGACAGAAAGAACAGATAGGATGTTCTGAGAGGGAAGAATGATAGCTAATAGCCAGAGTGCTTCACTGGTATCCTATAGATAATGGGAGAATGTGAGGAGGACTTGAAGAATATTTAGTGGAGTACTTGAAGTAAACTTTTGTAGGATTATGGATAATAGTTGTGCAGCACAGGCAAGCATGGATAGGTTGCCATCTTCATCATTGGAGTGAACTTTCAAATTGATGAGATCCCAGGTGCATCTGGAGTTGAGGATACTGGTTATGAATGGCTTCTGTTGACTGTCACAAAATATCAACCATGGGCTCAGGAAAAGGCAATCTTTAGGACAAATTAAAATTTACTTTCCTTTTAAATCTGAGGAGCCATGGGCTTCTTTTCCAAACACAGTGTCTACATAATAGCGAGTACTGCAGAAGATGGTACTTTGCTAGGTATTGTAGATACAAAGACAAAAATCAAAGAGCCTCTTCCTTCAAGGCATTTACAATCCACATTAGTAGATAGGATGTTAGATTTGAAGCCAGGAATGTGTGGGATGATGACCACCAAATCAAAAATCCTGAGTCTGAATCAGAGATCAGAAAAATTCTTTATTCTTTCTCATGAGAAAGGGCACAGCCCTTGCTGCTCAAACAGTACCATCGAGGGCATGCCAGGGAATGCTGGGAAAAACAGACCCTTATACCCCTAATGCATGCCCCCTCCCACTCTCTTACCCCTTTCTCCTTTGACTGGGTACTCAGGGTGTACATTCTAAATGCAGCAGCTAATACCCAATAGAATCAAACATGCCCATGTTTGGACTAGATGCACATGTGTACTAGGAAGTAGGAGGGACCAGGCACCAAGCTCCCCCACTCATGCTGATGTGGTGCTGGAGAAATAGAAACTTATCAGGGAAATGAAACTTAACTCAAGGCTTTTGGGAGGAAAGGAACATAGGCATGTGGGAACTGTAGGCCATCTCTCATACTCAGGCAGAGTTCAGGAGAGAGATAGGAGCATAGCAGGGAGATGAGTGTAGCAGGGAGAGAGCGAACTTAACTGTGAGCCATCCCTCACAGGAAGAACTGGATTCAAAATCCACTCTTATTGCCTTCCAGATCAGGGAAAAATAAATCAACCTTTCTGAGTCTTGGGTTTTCCATTTGTAAAATGGAGATAAAAATTTAGTGTAGACTTCAGGTTGATTGTGGGGTTCAAATATGATAATGCCTATAAAATACTTTGAAAAATTTAAAGTATCATGTATATATCCGATATTAATTACATATAGCTTTAATTCACATCTGGTTAGAGCTCAGAAAAAAGAGGGCCATTCCATAAATAGACACCTCTTATTCAGGAAGAACCTGGATTCATTTTATTATAGTAGAGGATAGTAAAAGAGGCCCTGAAGCAGGCGGGCCAAGCCAGCTGCCCTTTTCCCAGAGTAGTGAAGGACATGAAGATCAATGCAGCTGAGATGACTGATGCATATCCATAAGCACCATCCTTAACTTTAAAGGAATCCTGAACAACTTTACCTGACATTCCCAACTGGTACATTCAAAAATGTCTTAGGTTTGCTTACCCTAGACCAGAGCTCATTCTTCCTACTTCTGTATAAAACCACACAGCCCCTAATATGGGCAGGTCATTTGTAGTTTGTCACCTGGACTAAGCTGGTGTAATAGCCATTAAGGTGGGACTTTTTGCTGTTGACCTTTAATGATTCTGGCCTTTGTTTGAATGGAGCAGATAAAGTGGGATGTTTTTGTATTTCTCAGCACTGAGACAATTGGGAGTCATTGATTTGTATCTGATGTGATATTGGGGGTGGGGGACTTTTCCATGCCCAGCCTGGGTGAGGTCAGGGCCCTTGGGGCCCTGAACAGGGTATATAAGCTCAGAGGTTGGCCTTCTCTCTCAGAGCTCTGTGCCATAGCAGGAGTGGTGTGTGACTCTGGGCCAGCCCTTGTAATGAGGTCCCTGGCTGAACACTCAGATGTTGATAACTATGAATTATATTTGGTCTGTAATTCAGGGTGCAGGTTTTATCCCCCGAACTCAGTAAATGATATTTGTATGCTGTATTAAAGTAAGATTGTTAACCCCTTAACGTTGCTTTTCTTAGTAAAGCAGATCAAAAGGACCTGGGCTTGCAGCGTTCTGTGAGCTGGTTGTTGTTGGTTTTACACCCCCACAGCAGCTGCTAGCTGGATTGTTGAAACAGTTGGTTCCTTAAGTTTGGTCTACAAATGTGCAGTTTCATTTCCCAGAAACAGAACAAAGAAGGGATCTAGTATGTCAATGAAACAAAGTTTACTCATCTTGTGGCCTCCTTGTAAGAGTGTATGTCTCCTTGATTGGTTTGTCTATTATCACTAAACCCTACGGTCAGCCTAAGTTTGGTGCACTTATGTTTCTGTTCCTTGAAGTCCCAAATATGACACTGACACATGACTAGATCTCTAAATTATGCCTCTGTTTGCTTCCAAAGCCTTGCTTTTTATGACTGAATGGGAAGAAAGAACAATATTTGAAGGAAGAAATATCCAGAATTGTTTTATATCCCCTTTCAAACTATAATCGTTGTGGCCAAGGAGGGATGAGGGAAAGGAATGGGTGAGCCTCTAAAAGATTTCAAATCTGTGAGTCAAGGGAATGTGCTAAATATTTCTACTGAATTCAAGATAAAGGATGAACAAGAAAAATTTCTAAGACTAAAAACAAATATCTCAGAGATTTGGAAAGTTGAGTTGCAGCTAACTATACTGCTGTTCTCTGTAGTCCAGGAACATTATGAAAACTTCAAATGCCATCCTTTTCACTGCGAAATATCATATGATGGCTTGAGCTCTGTGTCAGAACCATAAAGCATACTGGGTTGTTAAAGACCATGTCTCCAAGAGCATCCCATTTTTCCTTCTGGCATGTATTTCCCCTTCACTTGTAATTCTTCTGTTTTTATCTCAACCTTTGATAATGCTCTCCTTTGTATTCTTCCTACACTGTAATCATTTCTTCATCATAATTCTCTCTTGTTGCTATGTGATGATTCTTTGAATGCCTGTATTTTCCTTTGTTTTATCTTTCTGTAGCCTTTTAACTCTTCCCTTCCTGGCAACTCAGGAAGTAGAAGACTGCCCTCTTCCTGCCACTTTCTTCTTTGAAATATGTACATACATACATACATACATACATACATACACACATACATATATATAATTATAATGCATAATACATAATTACATCATACATACTGGGTTTGAAATACACTTTGACTTTTAATATTTGGCTTAACCTTATTCTATATGCTTGTGTTTTTCTTTAATTTTTAATATCTGTATTTCTGACTTGCTTTCCCATTCAAGTTTTTGTATTTGGTTTGCTTTTCTTTCTTTCTGTGTTTATTTTACAAGAGCAATAGCAGCTCCCATTTCTATATGCCTTTTGGTTACAAAAAAATTCTTCCCGATAATATTGTGATATAATCAATGTAAGCATTATTATCTTCATTTTACATATGAAGAAACTGAGACTTGGATAAATAAAGTGATTTGCTTAGGGTCAAATTATTGGGTAAGTGCCAGAGCCAATAAGAATGCATATCTTGCCCAAAGGGCTGTAAAATGTGCATACCTTTTGACCCAGCAATACCACTTCTAGGGCTGTATCCCAAAGGGATGACACAAGTAGGAAAGGAACCGGTATGTACAAAAATATTTATAGCAGCTCTTTTTGTGGTAGCAAAGAATTGGAAATCAAGGGGATGCCCATCAATTGGGGAAGGGCTGAACAAGTTGTGATATATGAAGGTAATGGGGAAGATATGGACTTCATAATAGCCTGGAAAGACCTACGTGATACAATGCTGAGTGAACAGAGCAGAACCAGGAGAACATTGTACACAATCACAGATATATTGACTCTGTGATGACTAACCTTGATAGACTTGGCTCTTCTCAGCAATACAAGGTTCAAAGACAACTCCAAAGGACCCATGATGGAGAGAGCTGTCTACATCCAGAGAAAGAACTATGGAGTCTGAGTGCAGATGGAGGCAAACTATTTGCTCTCCTTTTTTTTCTTTTTTTTTCTCTTTTTTTGGTTTTTTCTTCTTTCTCATGATTCATTCCATTGCTCATAATTCCTCTTTACAACTTGACTATTGTGTAAATAAGTTTAATGTGAAGTTATATGTAGCAGCTATATCCGATTCCATGCCACCTTGGGGCAGAGGGGATAGGGGAAAGAGGGGAAGAAAATCTGGAACTCAAAATCATATGGAACTGAGTGTTGTAAAGTAAAAGTAAAAAAAAACCTTAATTAAAAAAAAGAATGCATATCTCCTGGCCCCAAGACCAATGCTCCTTCCTGTAGTCTAGGTTACTTGCCTAAGAACTCTGTGGAGATGACAGCATCATAAGATCAGAGATTTGGAGATGGATCAAAGGATTATACCTAGAAAGTTCCTTAGAGGCTGTAGAGTGCTAGCACTCTCGTTTTTCAAATGAGGAAACTGAGATACAGAGAAGTTAAATGAGTTGCCCTATATCACACAAAGTCAGAGTTAAGGTTTCAATCCAGATACTCTTTGACCCCAAGTCAAGTAAAATCAGTATGAATCACCCAGCACCCATAAATATCACCTAGTAGATTAGAGCAGTAGCATAGAAAGCCCAAGCTACAGGGACCCTGAAGGTCACCAAACCAAACTCATTTTACACATGGGGCAACTGAGCCTCAGGGAGCAGAAATGACGAGGTCACATAGGTACTGTCAGAGTGAGACTAGAACTAGGATATCCTGATTCTCAATCCTTTACATTGTATTTTATATATATTTATTTGTATATATTATACACAAATATATATTATATAAGAAGAAAGATTCATTTGATTTGAGTGACAGGAACATATGAAGTATTGTTCATGTCACTGGGTGGAAGACATTCTGTCTAAGATCATACTGATGGGGAAAAGCAGCACACTTTCTACAGTTTCACAGTATTGCCAAATGCTGTCATTTGGGATTTTTTCTCCAGAGAGATGAGTTGACAAAAAATATACAAGGATATTAGTGAGCTTGACACTTTGGAAGACCATATATTTAGCACTGGAAGGGGTCATCTAATCCAAAGTAGAGGTCATCTAATCAAAACTCCTTATTTTACATGTGAAAATCTGAGACCCAGATCGGGGAAGAGATTTGCCCAAGGTCACATAGCTAGTAAATAAAACCCAGAATTTGAACTCCTACCTTCTGAGTATAAGTCTTACCATATAATTATAACTTTAGGGTTTGAATGACATTAAAAGCTATTAAGTCCCTCTTGAAGATATTGATGCCTAGGGAGGTTAAGTGACTTACCTATAGGCACACAGTGAGTAATATCTGAGGTGGGATTTGAATGCTGCTTCCTGATCATAGGTCCAGAACTGTTACTCCACACTAGCTCTGCACTGTGCTATGCTACAATAAATACATTTCAGGTTAACTGGACTGTTCCATGTTGTTTGAGCTTGACTTTCAATCTCCAACCTCCAGGCACTTCCATAAGCTACTCTTCATGCTTGAAATGGACTTTCTCTTCGTCTCTACATTCCAGAGTCCTTATTTGCCTTTATAGTACACTTCTGGTGCTAACTCTGCTGTGAAATGTTTCCTTGGTTTCCCCATTTATTAAAGTTCTCTCTCTCTTCCTGTGACCTTGAATTTATTACCTATGCACAAGGTGTATCCATGTCCCCTTTTAGCTCCCCCCCCAAGTAGAATGTGCCCAAGGCCATAAAAGTCACCAGCCATTAAATTTACTTTATTTTGCCAGAGAGCCAGAACCAGAAGGAAACATCCTCATTTTTTCTTGAGAATAACAAAAATACTTAAGAGCAATTTAATAACTAATAATTAAGTTAAATGCAATCTCCCCTTGCATACTAGCTACCTTTTCCCCCTTTTTTCTTTTCCTTTTCATTTATTTGTTTATTTATTTATCTTTCTGCCTGTTTATTTATTTATTTAATATTTTAATTTTCAGCATCAATTTTCACAAGAGTTTGAATTACAAATTTTCTCCCCATTTCTACCCTCCCCCCACTCCAAGATGGCATATATTCTGGTAGCTCCATTCCCCAGTCAGCCCTCCCTTCTCTCACCCCACTCCCCACCATCCCCTTTTCCCTTACTTTCTTGTAGAGCAAGATAGATTTCTATGGCCTATTGCCTGTATATCTTATTTCCTAGTTGCATGCAAAAACTTTTTTTTTGAACATCTGTTTTTAAAACTTTGAGTTCCAAATTCTCTCCCCTCTTTCCTCCCCACCCACCCTCCCTAAGAAGGCAAGCAATTCAACATAGGCCTCATGAGTATCATTATGTGAAACTGTTCCACAATACTCATGTTGTGAAAGACTAACTATATTTTGCTCCTTCCTATCCTATCCCCTTTTGTTCAATGTTCTCCCTTAAACCTGTCCCTTTTCAAAATTATTTGCTTTTGATTACCTCCTCCCCCTATCTGCCCTCCCTTCTATCATCCCCCCTTTTTTGTCTCCTTCCTCCTTCTCTCCTGTGGGGTAAGATACCCAATTGAGTGTGTATGTTATTCCCTCCTCAGGTCAAATCTGAGGAGAGAAAGATTCACTCATTCCCCCTAACCTGCCCCCTCTTCCCTTCCAACAGAACCACTTTTTTCTTGCCACTTTTATGCGAGAAAATTTACCCTATTCTGTCTCTCCCTTTCCCCCCTCTCAATATATTCCTCTTTATCCCTTAATTTGATTTTATTTTTTTTAGATATCATCCTTTCATATTCAACTCATCCTGTGCCCTCTCTATATATATGTATATTCCCTTCAGCTACCCTAATACTGAGGTCTCATGAATTATACACATCATCTTTCCATGTAGGAATGTAAACAACACTGTTCAACTTTAGTAAGTCCCTTATGGTTTCTCTTTCTTGTTTACCTTTTCATGCTTCTCTTGATTCTTGTGTTTGAATTTTCTATTCAGCTCTGGTCTTTTCACTGAGAAAGCTTAAAAGTCCTCTATTTATCGAAAATCCATATTTTGCCTTGAAGCATGATACTCAGTTTTGCTGGGTAGGTGAATCTTGGTTTTAATCCTAGTTCCACTGACCTCCAGAATATCATATTCCAAGCCCTTAAGTCCCTTAATGTAGAAGCTGCTAGATCTTGTATTACCCTAATTATGTTTCCACAATACTCAAATTGTTTCTTTCTGGATGCTTGTAGTATTTTCTCCTTGATTTGGGAGCTCTGGAATTTTGTAACAATATTTCTAGGAGTTTACTTTTTTGGATCTTTTTCAAGAGGTGACCGGTGGATTCTTTCAATTTCTATTTTACCTTCTGGCTCTAGAATATCAGCAGTTTTCCTTGATAATTTCTTGAAAGATGATATCTAGGCTTTTTTTTTGATCATAGCTTTCAGGTAGTCCAATAATTTTTAAATTATCTCTCCTGGATCTATTTTTCAGGTTAGTGGTTTTTCCAATGAGATATTTCATATTGTCTTCCATTTTTTCATTCCTTTGGTTCTGTTTTATAATATCTTGATTTCTCACAAAGTCACTAACTTCCACTTGCTCCAATCTAATTTTTAAGGTAGTATTTACTTCAGTGGTCCATTGGACCTCCTTTTCCATTTGGCTAATTCTGCCTTTCAAGGCATTCTTCTCCTCATTGGGTTTTTGGAGCTCTTTTGCCATTTGAGTTAGTCTATTTTTTAAGGTGTTATTTTCATCAGTATTTTTTTGGGTCTCCTTTAGCAAGTCATTGACTTATTTTTCATGGTTTTCTCACATCATTCTCATTTCTCTTCCCAATTTTACCTCTACTTCTCTAACTTGCTTTTCCAAATCCTTTTTGAGCTCTTCCATGGCCTGAGACCAGTTCATGTTTTTCTTGGAGGCTTTTGACGTAGGCTCTTTGACTTTGTTGACTTCTTCTGGCTGAATGTTTTGGCCTTCTTTGTCACCAAAGAAAGATTCCAAAGTCTGAGTCTGAATCTCAGTCCGTTTTCACTGCCTGGCCATATTCCCAGCCAACTTACCTGACCCTTGAGTTTTTTGTCAGGATGTGACTGCTTTTAGAGTAGAGAGTACTTTGTCCCAAGCTTGAGGGGCTGTGCTGTTGTTTTCAGAGCTATTTCTACACAGCAAGCTCTGTCACACCAGCACTACTCCTCCCCCAAGAACTGCCAACCCAGACCTGACTCAGATCTAAGCTGACTCTGCACTCCTGCTCTGATCTGCCACTTAATTCCTCCCACCAAGTGGGCCTGGGGCTGGAAGCAACTGCAGCTGTAGTTCTGTAGCTGTACCACCTCTGCTGCTGGGCAGTGACTGAACTCCTTTCACTCTGTCCCCCATAGGTTTTCCCACTAACCTTCTCTGTTATCTTTGGTGTCTGTGGGTTGAGAAGTCTGGTAAGTGCCACAGCTTACTGATTCAGGGTGCTAGGGCCTGTTCCACCCAGGTCTGGTTGGTCTGGGCATGGCCCACACTGGGCTCTGCTCCGTTCAGCTCCCAGCTATGTGTGCTAGACCTTACCTCATGACCATCCAGGCTGTCCTGGGCTGGCTCCTTGCTTCCCTCTGCTATTTCGTGGGTTCTGCATTGCTAGAATTTGTTCAGAACTATTTTTTATAGGTGTTTGGAGGGACCTGGGCGGGGAGCTCATACCAATCACTGCTTTCCAGCCGCCATCTTGGCTCCACCCCTCTTGTGGACTTTTTGATTTGGATAAATGCATAGCATCATGGTACTCATGTTGAATTTGGAACCCAGAGCATTGGGTTCAAATTCTTTCTCTGCCTTTTTCTTATTGAAGGTATAACTTTGGCGCACACTGCTTAACCCCTCTGTTTCTCAGTTTCTTCATCAATAAAATGAGGAGTTTGAGTGGATGGGCTCCTAAGGTATTATCTGGCTTTAAATCTATTATATGAAATCTGACACCTCCCCTTCTCACAGTTAAACTCATTACATTTGTGAAAAATGAACTCTGAACACCTTAATCACTGCTTTATTACCTCATGCTGAGCACAAAGGCTTGTAAATTTATGGACACAAATGAATACTTCCACAATAGGTGGTTCCATCTGTGCTGCATAAAGAATCCCCCCAGACCTCTGCAGAATTCAGCAGCTTTGCAAGAAAGTCTCCTTCAGGCATATTTCATGTCTACTAAGTAGCTTTAAATTCTCCACCTATACCAGAAAGCTAAGCAAATGACAGAACAGGCCAAAAAATGGTCCCCTGTGAGCCAGCACCATCCACAGCTAAAATGTTGGCAAGGTAGAGTTTCAGGAATAGGTAATAGAAATTCTGTAGGTGAAATGGATCTTGGAACCAGAGAATGAACGTCACCTCTTGGGGTAATGGCAGTGGGAGAGCAAGGAGAAGATTGAGTTCTTGGATCCACCAAAACTCAGAAATGATTTAGTGGGAAGTGACTAATATTATGAGAAGCAACCTGGCATTGCAGATACAAGGTTAGCCATGGAATCATGGGGACCTTTCCTTATGTCCTGTCTCTGGTTTATACTTATTTCATTACCATGGTCAAGTCAATGAATCTCTCAGTAACCCCTAGTGTTTCTGAGTTACAGACAAGTTGCTAATCTGTTTGAGCAGAGGGAAATTAAAGTCTGGAATTTCCCCATGCTAATTAAGACACAGTTTTGGCCAATAATAATGCATAGAGAGGAAGGAAAGAGGAGTGAAAAAAGGAGGAGAAGGAGGAAAAGAAGGAGCCTGCGCTCATTGATTAATGTAGATTATTCAATGAAATTTAGTTATTTACTAGATACTTAGAAAGACACAATCATGGACTTCCAGCCAAGATGGCTATCTGCATGGGAAGAGGACTGTTCACCTTTCACATACAACTCTAGCAAAATACCTAAAGTTCACATGAGACCTGGCAATAATCCAGAAGTCACTGGAAGACTAATAAGTGATGTCTTCTACCTCAGAACTGCACATGAAGTCAGCTAGAAACCTAAGGGTGATGTCTACTGCATATCCATTCTCAGGTCAAAGTATCCTCTTAACATAACCCAGTATCATCCAGAGACATATGTGGCCTTCAAGGCTCTGTGTCTGTAGGCAGAAAGAATAGAGAAAGACCCAGTGTTGAGAAGTAGAGAAAGACACCTCCAAGAAATATTGAGTGTTATCATAAGGACCCAAGGTGGGGACTGAAGAAGCCTTGGTGGTGGCACAACCAGTCACTGACCAGAAGAGTATGTCATAACTCAGATCAGGACACCAGAGTCCTAGGAACTCTGTCCTTAATACTCTGTCCCAAGATGCCAGAAAAGAGGTCTAAAGATCTTTAAACCACAAAGATTCAAGTGGGCCTAAGCCTGGAAGTTGGAGTTTAGTTCAGAAACCCAGATGACTCAGTTTGAAACCAAGCAAGTCAAACCACCCCACCCAAAGGTATAACAGACTGGAGACTGGACCTAGCAGAAAGTACTAATTTAGAAACTATAGTGATAAAGAATAAGTAAATTTTTTAAAAGTTTAAAAATTAGTGTAGCCCTAAGAGATTCCCTAAAAGAAGGAGTAACTCTATAATCTAAAGACTCAAAGAAAAGAAAACAAAACAAATGCATTTTCCACCTGGATGCATGAATACCTTGAAGAAGGAGGAAGAAAAAACTAACTAATTTAAAGTTTGGGAGGAATGACTTAAAAGAATAAATAACATAGAAGGGAAAGTGGTGAAACTTAAGAAGTGGACTCTTTAAAATCTACAATTAACTAAACAGAAGCTGATGACTTTTGGAGAGTGCAATGCATATTCAAACAAAATTGAAGATATTAAATACAGGAGAACATATAAAGGTCTGATACTTAAACATCATTGGATTCCATTGAAAACATGATAA
This sequence comes from Trichosurus vulpecula, assembly GCF_011100635.1. Classification (NCBI taxonomy): domain Eukaryota; kingdom Metazoa; phylum Chordata; class Mammalia; order Diprotodontia; family Phalangeridae; genus Trichosurus; species Trichosurus vulpecula. Next base: position 184,375,575 of record NC_050581.1, on the reverse strand, counting down.
ACAGCCTGGATACTAAGTTTCACTAAATCATAAATCAAAACTGCTTAGATCTATTCCAATCAGAGGACAAAATAAAGATAGAAAGAATCCACTGGTCATCTACTGAAAGAAACCACCAAGGGAGAAGTCCTAGGAATGTCATAGCCAAAATTCCAAGTTTCCCTGTCAAAACAAAAACAATATAATGCAAGCATCCTGACAGAGGGATGCAGAATGAAATGGAGATTCTGAGTTCCATAGAGTCCTCTTTTTGTGTTCTGCTATTTGTGGAATAGCTCCTTTCCTTTTGGTTTTCAAGTTCAGAATTTTCAAATATGTACATACATACACACATCCAATTGGCTAGAATTATACACTAGAAATCCACAATGCATTATAAATGAACAGCCAACAAATCCCCACACTATGAACAGAGACACCACAATGTCTTTGAGAATCCAGCAGATAAACTAGCCTGGAAGTGGAGCATCATTACAATCAGAACTGTTGCCAAAACCCATAAAAAATTAAGAAAAAATTATTTTACTGCTGCTGTCATATCTCTTACTTTTCATCTCAAAGCCTTCAAAATATAGAGTCCTTGCCAAAAAATTGAACAAGTACATATGGGAACAAGATGATGTACTTATCAATCATGTCATCCTGTCTGCTTCCAGATTTGTCTGAAAGGGGTTTGCAGTGAGCCTTCAGAAGATAAGTTTATGTCCCAGTACTTTCATTCAATAACAAAAATCAGTTAGTTCATCCATCCATGCATGCAGTATATTAAATTTATAGGAATAGGAGGAGGAGGCAGAAGGAGGAGAAGAAGAAAGAGAAGGAGAAGAAGAAGGAGGAGGAGATGGAGATGGAGTAGAAGGAGGAGGTGAAGAAGAAGATTACCATCACCACCACCACCAACAACAACAACCACCTCTCATCACAAAATCATGATGTGCCATTCCCCGCTGTTCCCTTCATGTTCCTTAACTTCAGTCAGTCAATCAACAAACAGTTATTAATTTACTTACTATGTGCTAGGCACTCTGCTAGGTTCCAGGGCTACAAAGACGAAAAAAAGTTAGTCCTTTTCCTCAAAGAGCTTACATTTTATTAGAGATGCCAGTATGTATATAAATATATACAGGATAAACACAAGGTAATTTTTGTTTGTTTGCCTTGTTTTTGAGGGTGGGGAAATCAGGATTGGTTGGTGGTTGTCCTTCATTCTTGAAGAGGACCAAACTGACATCACTATGCTAGGGACAAGTTTCAATGTGTCTGACTGTAACTGATCAGACCAATATGAACTACCACAGGTCAGGCACAAATACTCTGTGTGAACATTTGGGTGGGATGCTCTAAATTTGCTCATCTTGAGTTTCCTTTGAGCTGTTTCAATTCTTCTTTGCTCACAGAGCACACCACCTTCTCTTATGCAGGCATGCCAGTCTGAGCAGTCCTGTGCCAGTGCATCCCATATTCAATTTCAAAGTTCTTAAGAAAGACCTTGAGAGTGTCCCTGCATTGCTTCTTTTGGCCACCACGTGAACTCTTGCCCTGTGTGAGTTCTCCATAACATAGTGTTTTTTGGCAAGTGTACGTTTCGCATTTGAAGAACATGGCCAGCCTGTCGGAGTTATTCTCTCTGGAGCAGAGTTTGAATGCTTGGCAGTTTAGTTCGAGAAAGGACCTCAATGTATGGTACCTTATACTGCCAGGTGATTTTCAGAATCTTCCTAAGAGCAGTCAAATGGAAGCAATTCAGTTTCCTAGCATGGTGCTAGTATACTGTCCAGGTTTCACAGGCATACAACAATGAGGTCAGCACAACGCCTCTGTAGACCTTCAGTTTGGTAGTCAGTCACCTCTTCTCTTCCATACTTTCCTTCAGAGCCTCCCAAACACCGAGCTAGCTCTGGTAATGTGTGCATCAACCTCATTAACAATGTTTACACCCCTGGAAAGTACACTGCCGAGGTAAGTGAACTTATCCACAGCATTCAAAACTTCTCCATTTGCTGCAACTGATGGTCCCATGTATGGATGGTGTGGTGGCTGACGGAGCATCTGTGCTTTCTTGGTGTTAATTGTTAGGCCAAAATTAGCACAAGCAGCAGAGAATTGATCTATACTTTGTTGTATCTCAGCTTCAGAGGCCGAAGAAATCAAGAAATGCTTCATGGAGTAGGTGATATTTCAGTTTAGTCTTTTCAGGACTCTTCGGATATCATATTCCTTGGCTACTTGTGATTAGCCATGATCCTCCCTCGGCAAATTGGGTTAGCTTTCCCCTATTCCTGTTGGGGCAGGCTCTTGCTAAGTTAGTAAGTGGTTATGATTCTTGAATAACAACTCAGATGTCAGCTCATCTTGAGGCTTTCACAGGAAAGGATCAATCCAGCATAGAAAAGCAGGCACAGATAAATTGCTAAACAGGCTAGTACAATGACAGTGTACATCTCTGAAATGAGCATCTTGGAAATCAATGAGAATTGAAATTGAAAAAGGAAGAATTGTACTTGCCAAAATGCAGACTGTCAATAGGATATTCAAGCAGGACTCTGTTGGGACTGCTTTGATTCTGGGAGTGATTTTCACTTAAGAAACACCAACCCTACAGTGACCTTTTGAATGACTCTCTTAAAAAATATGTGTCTTATTATACAGGTATTGGACTCTCGTCCATAATCTTAAATGTCCTTACATATAATTTCATTGTTAATGTAAAGGGGAAAGACTTCCTTTAGTAAATCAAGTCCGTAAGCAGAGATTAAGCACTTAATATGGTAAAGCTCTGTGCTAATAGAGCAGAAGGAAAGGTGAACAAAATCTTTGTTGTGTTTGTACATCACCACTTCAATATTAAAGTTTCAACTCAACTCTGGTCTAGTAAAGTTAGGTACATCCAAAAGGAAAGGAGTTGCTATTGTGAAAATGCCACAGGTGGAACTGATGCAGATCTGTAAGTAGGCTGGGAAGCCTGTGACTTTTAACCAGGCCACTGAAATTGAAAGAGAACAAGAATCTTAACCTTAACACAGGCCATCTTTCGGTAGTACAGTTTCCCTTACAGTGTGCATAATAAACACACAAAAAATCTGTTGTCAAATCTTTTTTTGTCATCCATGATGAAAAAAATATAAGAAGTAGATACATTCTAAAAGTCAGAAGGGGAATTAGTTACTCTGGCACTATAGTGCGTATGCATGTTTCTCAGTGTGTATATGCGTGTATATATGTATACACACATGTATGTGTGCATACATGTAAGCAATTACTACATCACTATAGTGTGTACATGTGTTTGTATGTATGGCATGTATATGACTACACATGGATATGTATATGGGGCATCTAGGTAACACAGTGGATTCAAGAAGACTCATATTCATGAATTTGTATATGGCCTCAGACACTTACTTGCTGTGTGACCTTGGGCAAGTCACTTAACCCTGCTTGCCTCAGTTCCTCATTTGTAAAATGAGTCAGAGAAGGAAATGGCACATCCCTGCATTTGCCAAGAAAACTCTAAATTGGGTCATGAAGAATTGGGCCTGACTGCATCGACAATGACAACAACATGTGTGTACACATATGCATGTGTGCATGCATGTGCATATAATTAGTTACCATAGTGTATATGTGTGTATATGTATAAATAGTTAATTACTAAAGTGTGTATATACACACACATATATGTGTGTAATAATCACTATAGCATGTATGTGTGTATATGTGTGTAATAGTTAATTACTATAGTATGTATATATACACATGTACATGTATATATATATGTGCGTGCATAGACAGTTACTATAGTACTATAGCATGTGCGTATATACATATCTACACACAACCATACGGCGGTACGTGTACACACACACACACACACACACACACACACAAAACGATATTCCAGTAACTAACTTTCTTTCTGATCATCGGAATGCATTTCCTTCTATGATTTTTTCATCATGGATGACAAAGAATGATTTGATACCAGATTTTTGCTACTTGCTCCAAAATCTCAGATTGCTAGCTGTGTCTCTGCCTGAGGCCATAGCTACAGGAACATACAGGAGGCCCAGCTGGTTTCAATATGAAACATGTGAAGGGGAGTAGTGTGAAACAAGGCTGGCCAGGTAGGTGGAAGCCTCCTCAAGCAACCATACTTCAGGTTCCCACTGAAGGGCCTACAGTCTCATTGATGACATCCTGTGCTGCTGGCCGATCATAAAGTCATATGGCTATGTTGACTAAATCCGTAATAATAATAATATTGGCTTATGTTGCACAGCTTCAAAAACCACAGGCAAATACTACAGATTTTTTGTCCCTCTCCCTTCTCTTCCCCCCCACCCCCGCCCCGCCTGCCCTTTAGAAATGAAGAGGCTGAGGTACAGAGAGGCTGAGTCCTTTGCCCGGGGTCATCCAGCTGGTGTAATGGTTAGAGTTTGAATACAGATCTTCCTTAGGCAGAGCATGACACTCTTACACCATGCCACTTTAATTCTAGAAGAACTGTCTCCCTCTTAGCTCTATATCAAAAAGATATTATGCCAGGGGCATTCTTTTATTAAGAGGCAGAGAATCTAATGTTATAGCTCTACAATCAGGACTTTTTATAGGGGTGCTATTAATGGGAAGCTGGTTTTACTAATGGAAACTAGGATCTGTAGGAAGGAAGCCAATGGAGGAAAAGCGCTATAGTGGGTGGAATGTTAGCATAACATGGCCTCACCCTGATTCAGGTGCCATCTCTGGCATTTAGTAGGTTTGTGATTATGAAGAAGGCCTTAGCACCCCCTATGGTCTATTCCTCAACTCCCATTTGAATTGGGAAGTTGAGTCCTTTGAGGATGATCAACTACTTCTTTCCTCAGAGCTCAAAAGTATAGCTTGAAAGGGATGGAGTTTCTGATACTTGCCCTTGTAAGCCCCCACTGGTATACTTTCTATTGATTAATCATTAATGGATAGACTTTGTTAGCTTTTTACAAAAGGGTATTTTCTAATATGATGTAGTGAAGACAGTTGGTACAAAAGACTCCCCCCCCCCCAAAATAATCCAGGAAGAAAAATAATACAGCAGTTCAGTAATACTAACCAATATATAAGTTGTCTGATAGAATATGTAATGTTCCATACCCATAGTTTCCCACCTCTCCCAAAGAAGGAGAGAAGTACATTTTCCCAATTCTTTGGAAACTGGATAAGTCGTTATCATCATATAGCATTCAATTTTGTTTTTGTTTTTGTGGTTTTTCTGGGGAAGGATATTTTGAAATAATGAGATGTTAATGTTTCTATCAACCAGTTGGTTTCAGCAGTAAAGTAATTTAACTACAGAAGTATATGTTTACTTGTAACCAAATCAAGATCCTATCTGTAAACATCAGGGGGTACAGAAGCCTGGATGGTGATCATAATAAACAATTATATTTATAGAAAACTTTGAGGTTTGTAAAATACTTTCCTCCCAAATGATCCTGTGAGATATCCAGAGCTAAAATTATCATTACCACTTTAGAAATAAGGGGGGGAAAGACTTTAATATTTTTTGCTGTAGTGGCTTGCTGGGTAGGGGAGAGGAGATGTATTTGTCAATGATTGTGATGTAAAACCAAATTGTTTTAAAGTAATATTCTTTCCTTGTAACTGTAAGGCAGGTACTAATTAAATCAGCATCTCCTCCCTTCTTTCCCTTTCCCCTCTCTCCTTTCTCCATTTTCTCTTTCTTCTCTCCATATCTCCTCATTGCCCTTACCCCTCTCTCCACCCTGTACTTTCTGTGCATTATGAGGGAAAACATCTCAATATGTTGCCTTGATGACAAAATTAGGCCCCAAATGATATTTTGAAATGCTACATTAGTATGATGATGCATTTTCAGCCTAAAATGTAAAAATAAAAATAAGAGGAGGCATTTGAATGTAATGAACTACCGGAGAATAGGTTTTCTGAGGGCATGTCTCACAGATTCCCACCTATACCCCTACCCTAAAGGTTTTCTTTATTAATGACTCACTAAGATAAGAACATGACACAAAGCCTAAGGATCCCTTACACAACGCAAAACTATTCTGCAAAGTATAGGGTTCATCAAAAAATAGATGTCGATTAACCAAAGTGAATCTAGATGTGGGTCTAATATTTACTTAAAAGGTCTGAGTGAAAGTCAAGTCTGGAGGAGCGAATGGAAGAAATCTGTCCAATGACTATTATTGAGTCAAATACTGATGAAGGCAACTGGAAACATGCATTAGGTGGGGGAGGCTTTCTATTTCCTTGAAGTTATCGGTTCTTGATCGAGCCTCCTTCCGGGCCTGTGTGCTTTTGAGGGAAGATGGTGGGATGGAACTTAGTTAAATGGAAATGTCCCAATCAATACGAAGCACTCTAAATTCCATTTGCTCCATGCCCTTTAAGGGCACACTTTATAGGAGCACAAGTAGGTTGTAGCTTGATTCCCCTGCTGGGTGGGAAAGGGCCTACCATTGATTTTCTGGTGCATGATAACATTTGTGACAGCACTCAGCTTGCAGACTTTTAGACCGAAGGGTTATTTCATAATGAAGAAGAGGGAAATCAATTAGATAGCTTTTGTAGGATCACGTCAGCTCTTCCATTGGCTAAGAGGTCTTCCCCCTTCCATCTAAATAACACCCTTGTGCATTGCCTTTGCTGCTATTCATACTCTTCTCCCAATTTTGTCCTCTTTAGTATATTACCAAAAATAAAATATACGTGTGTGTGTATCTATATTTGTGTGTATACATACAGAAACATACAGACATGCACGTATATTTTATTTCATATTTATTTATTATTTAATTTATTTAAATAATTTTGTTTTATTTATTTTATATTTATTATATATTATATTTATTTATATATTATTTATATATACAAACAGATATATAGACACGCACATATACTTTATCACACACACACACACACACACACACACACACACACACACACCCCGAACTCTCTGGAGAGTTGTCCCTGAGTAAATATGTATGTCCTATAGAGTGACAGAGTTGTTATTTAATTAATTTTTTTGATTCCCTAGAAAATAGTATGCAGCTAATTTAGAATGATTCTCTATAATTTTTATGTGAAAATAGAAAGCATGTTCTAGTGGATATAAGTACTGGGCTAAGAACCAGAAAGACATGGATTTGAATCCTGCCTCAAACAGCTGTTAGCTATGGAGCCCTAGGTGACTAACTCACTGTCTCTGACTTTCTGTTTGTTTTTTCCTCCAAAATTGATAATATTGCCAACCAACTCCTAGAGTTATTATGAGGGTCAAATGAGATGAGCTAGGTTAAGTACTTCCCAAACATCCAAGTGGGATATAAACATGAGCTATGCGTATCCCTGGGAACAGAACTGGAGAACTTTTGTTCCACCTTTGGCTTCCTTCTCACAGGAGGAGTCATAGACCTAATTTTTACCTGTGATTTCATCAGTGAGGGGAATTTCAGGTTCTGCTTTGCTCTGAGGCCAGCCAGAACAAGCCAATCTTTATTCTAGATAATAAGCCTTCACAGTCATATCCCCACTCCACTATCTTCTCCAGTTATGTAGTCACTTCTCTCATGGCATGAAATCAAGGTCCCTCACCTTGTTTTTTGCTCATTCTTGATATCTACAATTGTAAGATCATAGATTTAGAGACATTAAGGGACCTCAAAGGCCAACAAATCCAATACCCTCATTTTACAGATGATGAAACTGAGGCACAGGGAGATTGTGACTTGTCCAGAGTCACAATCAGTAAGGGGTCTAAGGCAGGATTTGTGCTATAGTATTTCTGACCCCAAACCCAGCTCTTTCTCTCCTCTGCATCACCTATATGACTGGAACACTTCAATTCAATTTATTCCCTTTTAATTTAGTTTAATAAACCCTTCATTTACGTATGTATAGGGATGTTTTATCACCAGCCTGTCTCTTTCGGTAACATGCTACATATAGCCTTATCCCCATTCTGCCTTCCATTTTCCTAGGGGTTAACTGAAATTTGGAATCCTAATTATTTTGAGATTGGAGAAACTTAGATATGGTGATGAAAACTCATTTAATCAACTAGAACAGGCTTCCTCCTGATTTATTTTACTTAGAGGTCAATGGGACTTTTCAAATACCGAACTGAAAGCATCCTAGAAATTGGTCCTGCATGGTTTCCTCATCTTCAAATCCCAAATAGAGAATTCTTCAAAGAGGCCAGCTCTCTCTCTACTATACCAAGTAGAAAAATTAAATAGTTTCTACCCTCAAGGAGCTTACCCTCCTTTAGGGGAGACTACACATACACACACACACACACACACACACACACACACACACACATACATTTTACCTTAGTATATTATGAGATTTTTTTTCAAAATTGAGAATTCTTTTCCAATACTAAAATGGAGGTCAAATGGCGAGAAAGGGCAGAGGGAGTGGAGAAGCAGTTATGGAAATATGTTTCATGATCTACTTTCCTTAAATGTTCAAAGTGAGGGAAAATTGAATCCAGAACTGATTGCTAAGCATGAGATAAATAACATTTTGGCTTTAACATTATTCCCCATTCAACATACTGTTAATAATGCCCTATGCCCAAGAAGTGCTCCAAAGGTGTTTTTAGTCTGGACTTCTGATTCCATTGATGGTGGGATCTCAGTGATACAGTTGCGTGGCTTGTCTGTAACTAATTGGCTTCATTTCCTGAGGCACTTGGAGCTTGTGGTTACATAGGCAGTCTGGGTAACAGTCAGGGCATATTCCTGATACCAAAGCACTTCCCATTGGCATCTTGACATGAGGAGTACTATTAAGGACACACTGAATAGAAAGAGCCATAGGATAGCACATGGGGTGAAAATGCAGTTAACTTGGCCTTATCACTCAAACTGACTGCTGCTACATTGGAACCCTCACAATGTCAAAAAGGCATGGAACCTAGGGGAAGGCTTGGGGTCTGTTGGGTGGACCCTTTGTGAAAGAAGTATGCAACATGAAAATGAATTGCATAGGATTTGAAAGCTTGAAGGATTATGTGATGCACCCCATCAATGAGATATCATATCTACTGAAGTAAATAAGAAAGATATCCCATGTTGTGGGTATATGCTAAGTGTAGAGCCACATTACAGGAATTTGGTTATTGGGGCAGGGTGAAGGGAAGAAGGGTAAAGATACTACCTCCCTTCTACTCATGCTTTGAGGATTACCAGGAACATTAATGGAGGCTCAAATATGTCTTTTCCCTATAGGTCCACCAAGCTCCTTGGAAGTTCCACTAAAGTAGAACTTTTGGGACAATTTGTGGAGACATGGCTGGCAACAAATTGTAAGGGAAAACTTCAAAGGACTATTTTATCTCAAATTTATCTCAAAATAAGAAGTTAAACTAAGAGAATCTGAGCAGTAGCAAAGGAGTTGAGATTAGGGGAAAAAAGAAAACAGATTTAAAGCCCTGGAGGTAGCTGGCTGGGTATACTTGTCTGGGGTAGGAAATCACAAAAGAGTCAAATGTTTTTCTTGGGGCTGTGATCTAAAAGAGTTGATATACCTCTCCCTCTATGGGGGAAGATATTTGAGACCAACTAGAAACTAATATTTTTCAGCAGAATATAGATCAGTAGAGATGCGAGCTTGCCACTGGATGGCACTACCAGAGAAACTCAGAAGTTCTGTAGGGTAAATAGGAGTACTGGAGGCAAAGAAGGATTGGCATAGTGTTGACACCTGCCTGCTCATGTTCTCCCAACTACAAATTATGGTCCCAGCATATGCCCTTTTTCTCCATGGTGACTAGTATATTTGGGGAGGTAGTAATATTTCTTGTTAGTTTTTTTTTTGTTAGTTCAATTAGTTGTTTTTGCTTTGAACCAATGCTTCATCTTTATCTGTTAACCTATTCCCCACCCACATACATTTGTGGGCTTTACTGAGCTATGGATTTAACTGTATGTCAATAAAACAAGTACCTTAAATCTGGTTTGATTTGCATGGGGGTCAAGATATTGTACCTATAAATAAGCTTTGAAGATGATGTGGACTTTTTCTTTCATTAAATATTTAAATAAACCCCAAGGTTTGTAATAGTAATAGTAAATTGTTGGGCTCAGAGTGAGGAAGACTCATCATCCTGAGTTCAAATCTGGCCTTAAACACTTACTAGATGTGCGACCCTGGGTAAGTCACTTAACCCTGTTTGCTTCAGTTTCCTCATCTGTAAAATAAACTGGAGAAGGAAATGGCAAACCTTTCTAGTATCTTTGCTGAGAAAACCCCACTTGGTGTCATAAAGAGTAAACATAACTGGAAAACAACTGGACAACAAAGATTAATAAGAGCCAAGCATTCAATTAGATATGACCCTTTCCTCTTCTCAACACCCATAGTACTTTTTGCTTTTCATCAAGTCAGAAAATGTCTTTGTTCAAGGTACTTTAGAAAAATAATGTAGTCTAACCTTTTCATTCTAGGATACAAAAGCTGAATTTCAAGGAATTTAGATGACTTGGCCAAGAGTCATATGGTTTCTTTTCCTTCTTAGAGGGGTCAGGTAACAGTCCAGTTATATCCACCTCAGTCATTACTCAACTAGTGGGAGAACCTAAAGGAGAGACTTGGCCTTTTGTCCCCTCTTCTTCAACTACTGGCACACTTCACAAGTTCAGCAGTAATTGGTGAATCTGAAGCTGTTTGAATTAAGTAAAAGAAAGTTAGGTGTTTCTAGCATCCCTTTCCTTGGGTGTTCCAGGAAGCATTACCAGTCAGTTTGAACAATTCACCTACATATATTTTGGGCAAAACAAAATAGGCTATTTTGTTGTACTTTCAGTAAATTCTTTTGCTTATGGTAGCTGTCTTCAATTCATTTTTATTCATTTCAACTCTGTAAGTCTTTGTTAGGCGATTACTGGGTACCAGGCCTTGTGCCCAATACTTGGAAAACAATGACAAAGGTGAAGCTCTTGATGCCCTTAAGGAGTTTATACTTCAATGGTGGGTGAGGATATGACACATACAGCTAAGTATATTCAAAGGAATAAAACCATTTTCCTGAGAGGTTTCCTGAAGGAGAACAGCCCTGAACTGTCTGAAAGTTAGGTTGAGGTAAAGAGGAAGCACATGGAAAACATGGAGATTTTGTTGTAAACTACCTGAGCAGAGACAGGGATAATAGGTCAAAAGTTTGATTAGAAAGGAATTACAGGAAAGAGAGTAAGATGAAATAACACTGGAAAGGTCAGTGGGGATCCAGATTGTGCCTGTGCTTAAATTACAGGCTAAGGTTTTCTTTTTTTCATTTCATCCCAGGAGCAATAAGGAGTCATTGGTTATTTTTGAATATAGGAATTACTAGACCTGATCTATGTTTTAGTAATCTTTTTGTCAGTCTTGTGGAGGATGGATTAGAGGTGGGAGAGAGGGAATGCAGGGGGAATAATGAGGAAGCTGTTGCAATTGTTCAAGCCTGAGATCTTGAAAGCCTGACCAAGGGTAGGGGTTGTGAGTGAAGAAAAGGAGGGCAATATGAGAGATGGTGTGGAGGTAGAATTTACAAGATTTGTCAGCTAATTGGACATGGTGGGGGTGAAGAAGATGGACGAGTCAAAGATGATGGGGAGCAGTCAGCAGTCCCTATCACACTCATATTGCTATATCAGATTCTGCCTTGTTTTATAGTTCTTTGTGTCCCTGACTTAGCTTCCCTGACAGATTAAAAAGCCTGTGACTATAAGATCTCAATTTATTCTTGCTCCATCCTAGTACCTAGGACAGCACCCAGGACTGCAACCTGCCCCAGCTTGGCCACAGAGCAAATTTTTGTTGAATTCAATATCCGGTAGTATTCTGCTTACAGGCAATACCTATAAATAGGGGACACATTCTTTGGACAATGCACAAGAAACCTCACTTCCAAGCAATTATCCCACAATTGGTAAGGATACATACCGCAGCAAACTCTTCCTAATATTTTGGTGTGCAACCTTTCTTCTGTTCTTTTCTGTTGTCAGACAACATGCCAGCTGTCAGATGGAGAAGAGTAAGAAGCTCCAGCATCACTATTCATAGCACCTTCACTTTAGAGGCCCTAAAAATAGCTTAATAGGATGAAAACAAAGCTGAGACAGGGAGCAGCAGGTGGCCTCCAGTGAATGTAGGCAGTGCTCAAGGTGTAAATGAATTTCAGTGTCTCTGTGATCCCGAGCAACAATGAGATTATGGAGAATAAAGCTTTTGTTACTTGGGATTCCAATATTTGAAATAGCTAATAGGGATATAATAATACTTTTTTCATTAGCACACCTTGTCCTCTGGGAGCAAGGTATCAAAAAGAGAAGAGAAAACCCTGTTTGGGGAAGAACCTGAGATTTCTCCCTCCCTCCCTCCTCCAACATCCTTCTCTGGTTACCAGACCCCCAGAAAGCAGAGACACTAAGACTGATCTGAGCCAAATGGAGAACAAAAGAAACATTCTCTGTGTCTGAAGCTTGATCTTGCTTAAATTATTGGCAAAAATTTTTGTCCGGTATTTTCTTCCTAATTATCCCCAGGCTTCTGTTGGTCTGCTGCTGACCTCTATTTTGTCTCCTCAAATCTTGCCTGGACTGGAAACTTTGGAAAGGTGGACAATGGGATGAATCGGGAGTCAGAAGACATAGGTTTGATTACCAGTTATGATACAGATTGTGTGACCTTGAATAAGTAACATCACTTTTCTATGAAATGAGGAGATTGGACAGGATGACCTCTAAGACACCTTCTGGCTTTAAAGCTTATCAATTTAGCGCTTAACACTGTGCCTGGCAGATGGTAGGTGCTTAATAAATGTTCACTGATAGATTGAATCAAATAATTTCAGGGCCAGCTTGAGTCCAACTTTTTCCCTGTGCTTTCCCAAGTGCCCCAGGCCAAGCACACCTAACCTGGCCTCCTACCAAATGGAATGCTGATGCTTGCCTAGAGTTTGCTATTTTATTAGACATTTTATCAAACTGATTTAGCCTTGTTCCTTGAGATTAATTTTTCCATCCCAGCAAGATTCCAACCTTCTCAAAGGCAAGGATTATGTCTTATACTTCCATTATACCTTCCTTGAATAGTACCAAAAATAGCAATGCTCAATAACTCAACAATTGAACTCAATGACATTTATGAAACCGACTAATCATGTGCAGGTGCAGGTACATGTGCACCTACTATGATTGGCATTGTAGTAAAGTGCTTGAATGATCAAGGATAATTTCTGAAGCATGTGACACATACCAGGACTATCCTTAGGTGCTGGGAATACAAAGACAAGAGTGAAACCATCCCAGCCTTTAAGTAGCTTATTACTCTAAACCCTGTGGATACAAATTTGAAAAAGAAAAAAAAAGAGTTTGATCCCTGCTCTCAAGGAGCTTTCAGTCTTGTTGACTCTAGAAGGAAAGGCAATGGGAGGAGAAGCAAGAAAATCGACAAACAAGATTCTGTTTTAAACTAAAAACCCTTTAACTTGTGAACTCCTCAGGCCTTCATATTGTTTATGTAGCCTATCATATAGTAGGACCTAAATTGTTATCTTCATCTGTTTTACCTGTTCCGTGTCTCTTATTCATTTTAATCAATCTATATTAGGGACCTACTATGTTCAAGGTTCTAGGTTATGGAGAATCCAAATATATTTTACAGATGAACATTTATTAGTTAACCATAGATATTTCATGGCGTCCATTTTGCTAAGACTAACCAATAAAGAATCACCCTGTGTAAGAGGTTCATCATGGATTTATAGCTGGAATCAGAAGGTCATAGGTGAGAGGAAAGCCAACTTCCTAGACACTATCAACTTTAACCCTCCCATTTTGCAGAAGAGGAAACTGAGGCTGACAGAGGTTAAGTGACTTGTCCAAGGAATTGTGCAAGATAGTATTTAAATTAGGGTCTTCCTGATTCCAAACTCAGTGGTCTATCAACTGTACCATCTAGCTGCCTTTAGAGATCATCTCATGCAACCTTTATATAGAAGTAGAGACCCCAGAAGGAGCAAGTGACTTGCTAAGGTCATCCAGCCATTAAGCAGCAGATGTGAGATTCAAATCTAGGATCTCTACTACCCAAACTAATACTATTTCCACTATCCCACACTGGACTTAAACATTACTCTGGTTGGGGGGCTTTCTGAAAGGGGAAAAATGCAGGATTGATAAATACAAGGCAACCATCCTCCTCTTGGTGCTGTCCCTGAAAACTTCTGGTTTCTGTGTCCTCTGAGTGATCTTTCCTTCTCCCTCCAGTGGAAGTTGCCCAGCTCTATGAATGACTTTGTACTGGATATAATTCATATTAATCTATCTGTATACATGCAATTTCCTGCTCCCAGTAGAATAGAAGATCTTTGAAAGCAAGATCATCTTCACTCTTGTCTTGGTAGCCCTAGGATCTGGCATGAAGGCTAGGCACCAACACTTACTCTTATGAAATCTAAAATTAAGGATTTAATTCATACACTCTTGAGAGGTTGAAGCATCTCTTTCACACCTTGTGATTACATCCTGGGCCTCTTAGGACTCTGTTGTCTGAGGCAGGGAGGGAAAATATCTCCCTCACAGTACCTATCAGTCCATAGATAATTATTTATTAGGCACCCACCATATACTAGACACTGTGCTAGGTTCTAGAGATACAAAGACACAAATGGACCCATTTAATACAAAAATCAAACTGCATAATACCAACCCAGGTGGACATTACCAAAGCCAATAACTACAGGACAATTGGAATGTGCAAAAAATTCTCGGTGGTAGTTGCCCAGCTCTGAATCTCCTGGA